>NW_004443959.1:22639377-22643382 GCF_000243295.1 Trichechus manatus latirostris | reverse complement strand
AAAATCCTTCCAAGGGTTTAGGCTGGAAAGCAGTTTTTGCCAGATATAGTAGGAATAATAGATCTTGGGTATTTACTGTCTATTTGTACTCCTATTATGAATTTCTTGTTCATTTCCTTACCCACTTTTCTGCTGTGAAAGTGTACAGCATAAAGAGAGCAATGCTCTTGGAATATTAGACTAACAGCTATAATGAAAGATGAGTGTTCAATAGACATTGGTTGCAAGAATGAAGGTAGGGAGTTGGTTTGAAAACTATTACATGAGGAGACATCAATCCTCACAAAACCTCCCTTCTACAACAAGGAGACAGGCATCTGCTATAGCTCCATCAAGGAGCTTATAGTTTAGCTTGAGTACTTGAATCGAGTCAGATGGCCAACAAGCAGCGAAGCTGGACTACAACGTGGATTTGTCAGACGAGGACAGAAAGGACTGACGTAAGACACTTTTTGAGATAAGATGTCAGAGCACAAAGAATAACCTGCCAGGAGGTGAATTAGGAGTTTTGCTCCTTCGACAGCTTCCACTATGACCATGGTATTTCACTGCATTCCTGTATCAAAGGAGCAGGAAGCAATTGGAGAAACCATTTTTTTCTTTCTGTGTTTTAATAATCTCTGATTTTACAAATATAAAAAAAGTCACTTTTTAAAGGAAACTTTCAATATAAAAAGCATATTTTGTTGTCTTTATATTAGTTTTAAGGTTATATGTGTTTGTTTCAGTTGCTGGGAAAAAAATAGAACATCTGTAAATATAGCATATTCCAAAGAATTTGTCTGGAGATGGGCAAATGTGTTTTCTCTTGAATATTAAACAAATATGTATGATATGGAAACCCTGGTGGAGTAGTGGTTAAGAGTTCAGATGCTAACTGAAAGGCTAGTAGTTCAAATCCCTCAGATGCTCGTTGGAAACCCTGTGGGGCAGTTCTACTATGTCCTATGCGGTTGCTATGAGTTGGAATCAACTCCATGGCAATGGGTTTGGTTTTTTTATGTATGGTATATATAATTTAAGGAGCTCTGGTGGCACAAAGATTAAGCACTCAGCTGCTAACTGAAAGGGTGGCAATTAGAATCCATCCAGTGGCTCTATGGGAGAAAGGCCTGACAATCTTTGTCCATAAAGGTTACAGCCAAGAAAACCCTATGGGGCAGTTCTACTCTGTCACATGGCTATGACTCAGAATCAACTTGATAGCACCCAGCAACAACAACATATACATTTTAACTGGCCTAGAGAAGAATTTATTACACAGTAACATAAAATTTTAAAACAATTCAAGGTATCTCATGAGTTTTCAGTTCTCTTTAAAAATCATCTGTAGTACAATGTAATCTATAATATACCTTCTTCTGTGTGCTGTGGATTTGGGCAAGAGACTGACTACATGTAGTTCTTGTCTCTAATATCTAGCTTACAGATCTCAATTACTTTAATATTAAATTTTAATACTTAATATTACAGTGTACAACATAATTGCATTTCCTAATACTGTATCTGTTGAAGTTAATGGGAAGGAAAAGACAGCATTATTAGATCCACTTGACTCTTAAAAATAGCAGCTCTCTTTAAGTATTTCATCACTCATGGTGACCTCACAATAGTAAACTACCAAATCATTGCTCTTCACTTAATGTATCACTACAACTTCCAGAAAGAATAAATGAATACCAATAATATTTAATAATATTTCTAAGCAAGGAGATAGACCTTGGCAGTAATTTCCAGTATGATTCAAGACATATCCCAAACCCCATCATGAGATGACCACAAGATCTTTAGAGTACATGTAGGATACAATGATGGGGGAAGTCAGCAGATACCTGGTGTTGGTGCTGGGAGTAGCAGGTACGCTGGAGGCTGATTCCAGCAAAAATACTCCAGCCACATTCAGACAGGTTTAAAAACCTTCAGAACAGTTATGGTGAATGCATTACAGCTTATGACTCAGGTGTGGTTCATCTATAGAATGCTGACAACAATTAACTAATACAAGAATTTGGAATCTTTTTTTGGAGCCCTGGTGGCACAGTGGTTTAGAGCTATGGCTGCTAACCAAAAAGTTGGCAGTTCGAATCCACCAGGCACTCCTTGGAAACTCTGGCGCAGTTCCACTCTGTCCTATAGGGTCGCTATGAGTTGGAATCGACTCGACGGCAATGGGTTTGGTTTAGTTTTGGTGGCGCAATGGTTAAGAACTTGGCTTGTAACCAAAAGGTCAGCGGTTTGAATTCACCAGCCGCTCCTTGGAAACTCTGTGGGGCAGTTCTTCTCCGTCCCAAAGGGTTGCCATGAGTCAGAATCAACGGCAATTAGTCTTTTTTTGTTTGTTTGTTTATAGCACAATAAAGGGAGCATTGGTGGTTCGATGGCAGAATTCTCACCTTCCATGTGGGAGACCTGGATTCGATTCCCAGCCAACGAACCATGCACAGCCACCACCCGACTGTCAGTGGAGGCTTGCGTGTTGTTATAAGGCTGAATATGTTTCAGGAGAGCTCCAGAATAAAACAAACTAGGAAGAAAGGCCTGGTGATCTGCTTCCAAAAATCAGCCAATGAAAACCCTATGGATCACAACAGTCCGAACCCCAAAATGAGGATAGTGCAGGATCTAGGAGCGTTTAGTTCTGGTGTGCAAGGGGCTCCATGAGTCAGGAGACAACTCCACGGCAGTTAACGCCAACAGCAACAACAACAACACAATGAAGGACAAGTCATAAGAGCTGGTCTCAGCTTCTGCCACATGAAGCTATTTAACCTCTCAATGTTTTGCTTTCTTCATATAGCAGTACCACTAGCAATAAGGACAATGAGTACGCCATATACGTGCTGATTTTAATTTTATAACAACTCTCAGGCAGGTATTATAAGTTTCATTAGATTGACAGAAGCAAACCAAAGCTCAAAAAAAGTGAAATGATTTGCATTTAAAGCAAAATCGGTCTGATTCCTATGCCCTAAACCACCGTACTATATGCCTCTTTATGAAATGAAAATTCTTAGCTGTCCTTCCTACAGTTTCCAGAATTATTGTGCATGGGTTGAATTAGTTAATAAACATAAAGAGCTATGAAAACCACAGAATTATATAAATGCCAAGTGTTTTGTTTTATCTACAATTCTATTGTTAAAGGGAAGCATGTATTTTTAACCCAATTATTTTGCCATTTATATTCTATTTTCTAAAACAAATTGAGCTAGCTTATCATATTAAAATGTATAAGACAGGCAAATTCATGTGTTGAAATATAAGTAATATCAGAAACTAATTTCAAGGAAGGGAAAAATACTCGTATCTGGAAACTGGGGTAAAATAGTTTTTATAATTCTGAGCTAAGTGTAATCTCTTTAGATTTTAGCAACCAGGACAAAATGAGGGACATACATAATGTAGTTATCAACAGCTGATGAAAGAAATCTAACAAGTTTCTTTGGAGAAGAAAAACAAAACAGACTGTCTCTTCTGAGAGGAACTGAACATGCATCTTCATGTAAAAGACACAGTAGCATTTCAAAACTCTATTTCATATAGAATGTACTGAACTGAGATTCCTTGGTTTTAACCCTGCCTCAACACTCAGTAACATCATTTGCATGGGCAGCTAAACTAATTGGTCCATGGTACTGACCTCTGAAAAGAGCCAGATAACATGTTCCTTTAAATTGTTTCTCTAAAATATCAGTGGTCTCAATATCAAACTTAGAAGAAGCTAAAAGTGGTTAATTGAAGGTTCAGCCCTCTTCTGAACCCTGAAGATGTCAAGTTACTTTAACCAAGGGTACATCCTTTGATTGTAAGTAGCAACATTATAACCCAATAGAGATCCTAGCTTTCAGACCTCAGTCTCTCATTCATTAATTCAACAAATATTTGTTCTGTACCAGCTTTGAACCAGGTACATGACAAAGGCACCTATATACATTACATACCATTTTCCCTCAAGGAGGAAAACCTGTAATGATTACAGTGAAGTATTATACTGTAGAGGATAGA
>NW_004443959.1:22600821-22622363 GCF_000243295.1 Trichechus manatus latirostris | reverse complement strand
TGTAACTAAGTTTTGTAGGTGGTCAGCAATATTCATTTTCTTCCCATCTTTGATTTTTCTGAGATAATACTTCAACTAACACATAAAGCCCAGATTATATGCAGAACTGCTGACAAAAGTATTCTGGTAAATATACCTATATGTGTTAGAGAGAGGAGTGATTAATGAAGATAATATTCAATAACAATTTGGCTATGAAGTATCTCTGGGTAAGAACTAGCTAACAAAATTAAATGTACTGCAAGAAAGAAAATGTGCCAAAAGAATTAAACACAATTCTATTGAAATATGCTGATGGATGTAAAATGCATTTAATTTTTTTGAAATAGAAATAGAACATTTGAAAACACACTTTGTGTGTAAATATGGATGTTAGTCAAGCCAGATTCAGAAGAGGACGTGGAATGAGAGATATCATTGCTGATGTCAGATGGATCCTAGTTGAAAGCAGAGAACACCAGAAAGATGTTTACCTGTGTTTTATTGATTATGCAAAGGCATTCGACTGTGTGGATCAAAACAAGTTATGGATAACATTGTGAAGAACGGAAATTTCAGAACACTTAATTGTGCTCATAAGAAACTTGCACGTACACCAAGAGGCAGTCGTTTGAACAGAACAAGGGGATACTGCATGGTTTAAAGTCAAGCAAGGTGTGTGTTGGGGTTGCATCCTTTGACCATACCTATTCAATCTGTATGCTGAGCAAATAATCCGAGAAGCTGGACTATATGAAGAAGAACACAGCAGCAGGATTGGAGGAAGACCATTAACAACCTGCATTATGCAGGTGACACAGCCTTGCTTGCTGATAGTGAAGAGGACTTGAAGCACTTACTGATGAAGATCAAAGACTATAGCCTTCAGTATGGATTACACCTCAATATAAAGAAAACAAAAATCCTCACAAATGGACCAAAAGCCATGTCATGATAAACGGAGAAAAGATTGAAGTTTTCAAGGATTTCATTTTACTTGGATCTACAATCAAGCAGTCAAGAAATCAAACGATGTATTGCATTGGGCAAATCTGCTGCAAAAGACCTCTTTGAAGTGTTAAAAAGCAAAGATGTCACTTTGAGGACTAAGGTGTGTCTGACTCAAGCCATGGTATTTTCAATCACCTCGTAAGCATGCGAAAGCTGGGCAGTGAATAAGGAAGACTGAAGAAGAATTGATGTCTTTGAATTATGGTGTTGGTGAAGAATATTGAACATATCATGGACTGTCAGAAGAATGAACAAATCTGTCTTAGAAGAAGTACAGCCAGAATGCTCCTTAGAAGAAAGGATGGAGAAACTTTGTCTCATGTCCTTTAGACATGTTATCAGGAGGGACTAGTCCCTGGAGAAGGATATCATGCTTGGTGAAGTAGAGGGTCAGCAAAAAAGAGGAAGAGCCCCAATGAGATGGACTGACACAGTGACTGCAACAATGGGTTGAAGCCCAACAATGATTGTGAGGATGGCGCAGGACCAGGCAGTGTTTCATTCTGTTGTACACAGGACCACTATGAGTTGGAACCGCCTCAATGGCACTTAACACCAACAACAATATAAACAAATAGTATCATATTTACCTTGTTTAAAATGTAGATGAGAAAAGCATACTGACACATTATTTGTATACACTATAACATACATGTTGTTGACGCAGTCTCACCATCCTTGCTTCTAAGGAGCGTTCTGGTTGTACTTCTTCCAAGACAGAATTGTTCATTCTTTTGGCAGTCCATTGTATATTCAATATTCTTTGCCAACACCACTATTCAAAGGCATCAATTCTTCTTCGGTCTTCCTTATTCATTGTCCAGCTTTTGCATGCATATAAGGCGATTGAAAACACTATGGCTTGGGTCAGGCACACCTTGGTCTTCAAGCTGACATCTTTGCTTTTTAACACTTTAAAGAGGTCTTTTGATGGCTCCCTTTAAATTACATTTTTTGTTACTGATTCATAGATAGCTAGAAAAAAAATAAATTCTACTTAGCTAAGATATTCTCCTACAGAATTTCTTCAAATAATACTGAGATATTAACTCCCATAAAGTATTTGCAAAAAGGTGAAACCAGCCCAGTACAGAGGAAGGCGGTGTGAAACCAGATCCACTGAGTTCACACCCTGACTCCATCATTTGCTGGCAGTGGGCCCCAGGCAAGTTACTTAACCTGCCAGAGTCTCAGATCCATATCTATTAAATGAAGGTGACAATGTCTGTCTCCTAAAATCAAGCAAAGGATTAAACACAATAATGCATGTGAACCTCCTGGTACAGTTTCTTCATCTGTGAAATGGACAAAATTGTGCATATTACATATGAATATACGTCCTAGTGAACCTTGGCTCATAGTAGGAGCTTCTATAGACAGTGTTCTGGAATTAGATGTTGGTGATTGTTGCACAAATTTGTTAATATTCTAAAAACCCTGAATGGTACACTCTAAAGGATGAATTTTATGGTATCTGACTCATATCTTAATTTTAAAATATCAAAACAAAAGCAAATGGTGTATGATCTCTAAACTATCAAGAGCATAGTCCAGTAAGGGAGAGCATGTGAGACTACCATACATTACAAAATAAAATACATTCCATAAGAACTTTATGAAGAAAGAGCTTGGTATCAAGAGGAAGAAGGAACAACATCCTCTTTAGAAATCCCAGGAAAACTTCATTTAGAAGATTTTAGATGAGATGAGCCTTCAAGAAACTTCGGAATTTTAATAAAAATAGACAGGGCATGTAAGGATGCTGTCTTGCTGAATTATACATTCTAGATACTAACCTCTTATCAGATACATGATTTGCAAACATTTTCTATCATCCTGTGGGTTTTATTTTCACTTTCTTGGTAGTATACATTGAAGCATAAAAGTTTTTAATTTTGATGAAGTTCAACTTATCTATTTTTTTCTTAGATTGCTTGTGCTTTTGGTATCACACCTAAGAAATCATTGCCTAATCCAATGTTACAAAGAATTACACCTGTGATTTCTTCTAATATTTTTGTAGTTTTAGTTACTAAATTTAGGTCTTTGATCCATTTGAGCTAATTTTTGTATATGGTGAGAGGCAGGGCTTATTGATTTTTATATGCCTCACAGTATTTCCTACAGGGTAGAAGAGCAAAGTTTCTTATTATTATTTGTTGAATAATGCATACTTTTACTGAGAGTTTAGAATAAAAAATACATATATCCAAAATTTATTGTTGATGTATAATTATATCCCCTCTCTGTACGTTTATCCATATTTGGACAAACAGTAATAACATATTTAAATAGTACTTTACAGAAAATGTCACTTCATTTAATTTAGTCTTTACAAACATCCTTGAAGGAAGTGCTATTATTCACATTTTCTGAAAGTGGAACTGAAGTGCTGAGAATCTGATTGATTTTCCTGGGATACTGGCCATGGTATGACAAGAAAGGATGAACGGTGAAAATCCCGCAGGAATTTCTGTTAATATGTGTTTATCCTCCTGAACTGGCATTTCCATGTTTTACAGCAGCATTGTTTCTGGTTTATTTGTTTACTCTCTGCCATGAAACATGCAAAAGGCATCTTTGAGTTTGTCTGGGAAACAGAAAAATGCAGTTGAGATTTCATTCTAGTGAGGCTCTTCTTTCAAGTAAGATGGTCCGTGGGTAGAGTCCAAACTAGCTTCCTGAAGAGGCAAATATAATGAAGAATAAAAAGTGAAATTATCGGCAAGCAGCAGTATGCTCTTTTCAAATCCGCATCCCTGGAGTTTGAAGCCTAGGAAACTGTGAGGACTAAAAGGGATCATCTCACCGAAATTACACCTCTCCCTGCCCTCGCTATGGGCTGTGGGGCTCTGCTAATGTGGCCATCTCCTACTCTGAGCATCTAGAAGGCCGTTCACTGAGTCTCTCGTGCCATTCGCAGAGAAGGGGCAGACGTGCTAGAAGGAGCAGTGGGGAGACGAGTGACTATTCAGAGTGCTGAGATCTGGCCTGATTCTGCTAGTCCTTAACTGTACACTGACCTATGGGCTTACTGTATTCCCAGGGCCTGACACTGAAGAGGTCCTCAATTATTTGATTTTATTTTTTGGCTGAATGAATGAATTTAGATGGGGAATTCAAGCATGCCACTTTACTTCTGGGTAAATTGATTAGACTGACCTAGGTTTCTTGTACAGCCAGGTATCTATATTAGAAGTAGAAAATGATCTCCCACTTCCCACCACAGTGATTTTAATGAGCAACTTTTCTGATCAGGTCACTCTCCTTTGTCATAAAGATCAGCAGTGTCCTCCCCCCAATAACATTAAGCACAAAACTGAAATATAGTAGCTTCTGCAAAGCATCGTTCTCTAGGAGAGGTTTTAGCACGTAAGCGCAAACAGTTTTTAAAAGAGAAAGATCAAAATTTTAGTCACATTCCCATCCAATAAAGGTTTTGCGATTTTTCCCATTTCCCCAAAGATAATCTAACCAACCAAGTGAAAACAAAGGCAAGAAGTGTCATTAAAGTGGAAAAAGACGCCCACCCCCCATAAAAAGGGAAGCAATGAAAACGACTAAGGTTATGTCTGTCATACCATCGCGTTTTGCTCATTCCCTAAGATGCGGAGGGCGAGGTGTGGTTCTGGCTCAGCTGCAGAGTGAGTCAGAAAGCCTGGCAGCACAGTGATCACACGGCTGAGCTGAATTCCGCCTGGCCGTGCTTGGCACCTTCCTCTCACGCGTACCCCTCTATTTCCCAGGCGGGGTGTAGCTATTTAGACGTCCACTTTTATTTTTGCTCAGCAAACTCATGCGGCTAAAATCTTATTCTACAGATTTGAGAGAAAGACTTTAAATATCAAGTCACATCCCATTTCGTATGCCACCACCCTCCTGCGCCCCAGAGGGGTTGGTTAAGTAGCTACTGTGTGCCTAGCACAGTGCTCCATGCTTTTGAGGAAAGTAGTAGGAACACAGAGTGGAAAGAGTATTTCCCACTCAGAGAATAAAAGGATCAGGGCTCTCATTCTGCACTACAGCAGCCCTGATAAGTCCTGGACCAGAGGACTCAGGAAACATGGCTATCATGACTCCCTCCCTCCCCCTCTTCCTCCCTTCCCTCCCTCCATCTCTTCCTCCCTTCCCTCCCTCCATCTCTTCCTTCCTTCCTTCCCTCCCTCCCTCCCTTTTCCTCCTCTCTCTCCATCTCCCCCCTTTTTATCATCATCTTCATCATCATAGCTGTGTTATACATAATAATTACTATATATTGACAACCAGTGACTATTCTAGGAACTTTTGCATACTGCCCCTCATTGCCCCCTCTCATCAGTCCTGTCAGTCATATTTCCACTTCGGGATGAGATAACTTGTGTTTACAAAGTTTGAGTGAGTTCCTCAATCTAATTTTGTTAGTAAAGATATGTTTTTCTAACTCCAGAGTCTGTATTTTTAACTATACCATAACTTTCCTCACAGGAAAGATTAAAAAAAAAGAAAAAGAAAGAAAATGCATATGTGTAACAAATGAAGAGGAGAGCCTGAGTAACTATAACAAAGGGTGAGATGCCATTGCTTTTGGTGGTAAGGGGCGAGGTCACGGAGTCCGTCCACCTCGGTTAACAGGAGAGGAAAGAGCTGCTCACAGGAGGGAAGACACAACGTGTCAGGCAGTCTGTAGTGTCAGACACTACAGAAGCCTGGGCTTGTTCCAGCCTCCTCGGAGGAGGAGAAGTCATTGGAGGCTGCTGGACACCCAGGAGCCTCATGAGAACAGTCACCTGTGATTCTATAAGCTGAACCAGGCCAGATCTTCCCTCCTTCGGCAAGTCTTCCAGAACAAAGTGACATGGTATTTGGGTGAAAAATAGGAAACTGTCATCAGTAAAAAGATGTCTGTAAAAGTGAAGGATAGAAAGTAGTTCAGACTTCTGCCTGCCGGTCACTGGTAACCTCCACAGTCACGCTGTCTCTCTTTCTCCCCCCACTTTTTCACTCTGGCCTTTCCCCTCCTTTCTCTCCCCTCCTCCCTCACCTTTGCTTCCACACTTTCTTTCAAAAACCACAGAGTTGCTTCACTATTTCCATGCTAGGATTGAGGTAACATTTTCCAAATAAATTTAGGGCATAAAAATATTAATGACTAACAACATTAATTGAACCCTTACTATGTTGCATAGTTGAATGCAAGGTAGGAATGGCAACCCCACTTTACAGATGGGGACGCAGAGGCACAAAGAGTCCAGGTGCTCTGATTCAACGTCCAAGAGTCCTAAGAATCCTAAGATACTATCTCGTAAGCTCTAGATTTTATTTAGACTGAAATATATTTTCTCTCCATAGGGGTTATTAATCTGGAGCTCAAAGATAATTCAATGGGTGTGTGTGTACCCTAAAATTGTGTGCATAATTTTCTATATGTGTATTTGCATCAGACTCTCAAATAGTTTGAGGACAGCTACACAACCCAGCTTATGTGGCATTCTCTGGTCAGCGGCATTTTATGCCCTTGACCTACACTCCAGACCCATTCAATGACTCCCAGTTCCCACCCTTCCCAGAAGGCTCCATTTGAGAAATTGCTTTATGTGTGTCAGGTTTGATTATCAGGCATATCTGCTTTTCTTCTTTTTTTAATTTCTTCTCTGAAGCAATTTTTGTTTGTTTTCGCCATATAAATATTCTAAATCTTACAGAAAATTGTGCTTTCTTCTCCAGGACATGTAGCCCCACTTGTAACAGGCATATAGAATTTAATTTACTCTATAAATATTGATTGTTTGCTTGTTATGTTTCAGGCACACATTTAGGGACCTCAGATATAGCAGGGAAAAGAACAAAGACTCAGCTCTTGAGGCACTTACCTGCCTTTCGTACAACCGCTCGCATGTCTGGCTCCATCTTATTTGCCCTACCTTGGTTTCCCCTTGCCTGGTTTATTTATCTGAAACTTGTATTATTGTATCATAATATATTCTTTGCAGAATAAGTCAAGGCAGAAATAAACACAGCAACAAAATGCATAAATAATGCTCAGAGGTTCCTGAATACTCCATGCGTTTCTGCACAACTCTTTACAAGTAATATCTACTTCCTGGATCGTTCTCGGCTCTTACGCCTTCCGTCCAACTCCTACTCATCCATCAAGACCAGTCCAAAAGTTCCCTGTTATGCGAAACCCTTACGTTTTCCCCTAAGGACCAGCCCTCCCTCCTCCTGATTTTTGCAACGCCTGGTGCAACCCTCTGTGATATGACAGAATGATTGCATTATAATTACTAATTTACTCACTGGTTTCTCTGGATCGAGCACAATGTCCTACTCAGTTTTGGATCTCCAGAACACAGCATAATGCCTGGCACATAGAAGACACTCGTACATATGACTGATACGTAGTAGTAGAGTCTTAAGAGTGCAAATGTAATTCTAAACGTAATTCAATTTTCTAAATTCATGATCGAAAAATGTCCAGCTAAAGTCCATTTATTCAGCAGCATCCTCACCGAGGCCGCCATCCCAGCCCAGTTCTGGACCCCAGCCCAGTTTGGTCACCTCCTAACATCTTCATGTTTCAGGTGAAAACTGGATCAGAAGGGCCACACTCTACTGTACAACTGCTCTTTCATGCCTAAGAAATCCAGATTCTCTTGGCTACACCTCAAAAGTTAGCCAAGCTCGTTTTGAAAGAGTCGATTCTGACTCATAGTGACCCTACAGGACAGAGGAGAACTGCCCCATAGGGTTTCCAAGAAGCGGCTGGTGGATTGGAACTGCCTACCTTTTGATTAGCAGCCATAGCTCTTAACCACTACGCCACCACGGCTCCAAGTCATACCAAGGCTCCTAGAATTAAATGATCCTTCAGATTTGTCCTGGATTTACTGACAATTCAGGACTAGCCAAATTTTACTGAGATGCTAGTAAGATTTCTGCATTTTCAACAGACCTACTGAAATCCCTGAGAGGACTGGGTCTTGGGGACACTCTTTATGGAAGGATGGTACACCAACATCCTAGCAGCAAAGAGAGGGGTGGGGTGGGGGGGAGAGCTGAGGGGCAGGAAGGGACAGGAGGGGAGGGGAGGAGACAGAAGAATCAAAGAGGCAAAGAGGAGGTGAAGGGAAAGGGGTGGAGTCTTGGAAGATGGCAAGGGAAGGTAGTTCAGGAAGCAGTTCAGTGTCCCTTTTTCTTTACAACCTGTCGACACATTTATTATTTTATATTACTGCTCCTGAGGAATAACAGAAGTCATTGTAATGTAGAACTACAAAAGGCAGGAGGCAAGGTTGCCGTGGAAACCTTTATTTTTGAGTGCCAAAATTTTCAAGTTGAACGGTACATGGATTATTCTATTGGATTCAACATATGGTATTCAGCATGCTCTTCTTTGTACGAGGGAATAAAGGCAAGATGGGGAAATGCCTGCCTCATATACATCCTGTCTGCATGATTTCTTAATTGGAAGCTGCTTTAGGAACTGTACCAGTGGCTTTTAAAGAAGATTTAGTGGAACTATAAAGTAAAAATGAGAAATTCACAGCATGATTCTGTATTGCGTGCTTAGACAAAATCCAATTCAACCCCTTGAAAGTACCCACCATTTCGATACAAATCTATATGGTGTGCTCAGAGAAAATCCAATTCAACCCCTTGAAAGTACCCACCATTTGGATACAAATCTATACGGTGTGCTCAGAGAAAATCCAATTTAAACCCTTGAAAGTACCCACCATTTGGATAGAGTTTTGTTTATTTCATTTTTTGAATGGGTGATGGAGAGATAAAGGATAAATGTCAATAAAGCAAGTTCTGAATGTTAAGTTCTGTGCAGGCGTCAGAGCTGCTCCAGGCAACCTGATACTGACCTACATCAGTTTCCATAGATTAAATAACTGAGGGTAGCAGCTAGAAAGCTGTCAATTTTCATTACACTTAAACTTTTCTTTTCTAGTCAACTTGGTTGCTTGCAAGGCAGCTTGTCAGAATTTTCAGAATAGCACCAAGGAGCATTCTGAGTCTGACCCCGACTTCGCTGACGTCACCTACTCCCAATACATTACACACTCGTTACCCTCTCCTATCACGAGGCGCGTGAGGTGCACAGTGCCTCCAACAGGAACTCTGTGTGGAAAGGCTTTGGCACATAAATATCTCTTAGTCGTTTCTTGAAACTATAGGTTTCCTTTTATGCAAGGAAACCATTTCCCTCTGTCAAAATAAGCCTCACCCTGACAAAGTATGTGAGCCTTTGCAATGTAGTTCCCCATCCATCATCTCGTCTATAACTTACACAGCAGATGAGACGGCCCATGCTGTTAACGGTACAGGAAGGCAAGCTTCACAGGTTGAGAAGCAAGAATATACCTGAACGTGAGTTTCTGCCTATGCTGTATAATAGTCTGGGTTGGGATAACCCATCACTTCAGTCTTACCTATTCTGAAGGAAAGTTCTCAACCTAAAATTGGGTGCTAAAGGAAGGAATTATATGAAATTGAATTTAAGATTTTTGCCAAGTCCCAAGTATGCAGGTACAGACTTGCCAGCAGAGTTTAAGGTTATGAAAAATTAAGTGAATGAACCTGTAGGTTTCTGGCTCCACAGTTCCTGCTTGTTATGACTACATCATATTACCTCTATGGAAGTTCACGGAAAGAGGGATTACTTGGACAAAACAAACACTGCATTCAAATAAAACTTGAGGGAGGTGAGGCAAGAAGAACTGGTGGCCCCCAGGGTATGGCCAGAAGGAGGATGAAGGAAAAGGAAAGAGGAAGACATTCCAGGTCTATCTGATGATGCCCCAACCTGAGACCATGTACCAGCAAAGGAAAGGCAATGTGAGAGACCCCACAATCCTACTGAACCGTGAGTACTGACAGTCTGTGAACGGAGCATCCTATGATTACAGGGGAAGGCAGCTTCAGCTCATGCCTCGCCCTATACCGTCTTCATAATCATTGGTATGTTTGAGTGCATCGTTGTGGCTATTGTGTCAATCCGCCCACGTTCCAATTACTAACGGATGTTTGCACCTGTCACCTCTAATCTTAGGGGCTCATCTTCCCGGACTAGACTGAACAATGGTCTGTTGTGATCCATAAGGTTTTCCTTAGCTGATTTTCAGAAGCAGATTGCCAGGCCTTTCTTCCCAGTCTGTTTTAGTCTGGCAGCTCCACTGAAACCCGTCCACCATGATCAACCCTGCTGGTATCTGAAATACTGGTGGCATAGCTTCCTGCATCACAGCAACACACAAGCCCCCAGAGTACGACTGACTGACAGAGTGGAAGGCACAGCTGGTAGTGCTGTAGTATGGGATATTGACAAGGCTTTGCTTTTCCAGAACAACCAAGAAAAATGTGAATGGGTGTGTGTATGTTTATGTACATTTGCATGTATATGAACATGATTATTCATTTCGCTATAAACATATTCATAAACAAACATATGCATTCTTATATCTATCTACTGATCCCAGCGTACCCCATGGAAGATTTTTTTTTTTTAAATGAAATACTTGTTGAAGTTTTACATTTTTAAAAATTCATTTATCCTGCTCTCTGTTGGGAAGCTTTCCTGTTCTTTCTACAATCGTTCTTTCAAAACCGCACTGGGACACCTCCTCCTGAGCTCACTTCCTTTCCTTGGTCCTCATTCAAAACCTCCAGCGCCCCTACTTTTCCTCTGTCCTGGCTTCTCTTTTACTTTAAAGCTGAGGGCTGTGCTTTTGCTCAGTTTTCCCTGACTCTATGCTTTTCCCCTTGATGGTGCAACCAGGGTCAAAAAAAAGGTCTTCACTTCGTGTGGTGGTTCCAATTACACAACCCGTCTGAACGAAGTGCGGCTCCTTGGCGGGGAAAGTGAGTATCCAGCGTGTCTTGCCCCCGAAAGTCCTCTAATAATAACAATAGTGAAGTAGCTTCCCAGAGGGTCTTTTTTCACCCCAGCTAAGCAGTTCTGAAGGGATGGAGAGATACGCTGTGGACTACAAATGAGCAAAGCGTTTCGTTTTTTAATGGTCTCCACTCGATTCCGAAACTGACCACACCAGGTAGGACCCCGTTCTGCAGAGGTGTGTGAAGCTGTGGTCCACCTCTGTTCCAATGCGCTTTAAACACTCTGTCTGTACAGTCGCTATTTTAAATAGATGTAACTATCCTATTAAATCAGATCATTAAAAAAAAATATAAGTCTGATCATGTCCTCGTTTCAACCTCATACTCGATCCGTGTTTAAAGTACCTCAGAAACAACGCTGAGAGCTGTTTCCCGGTCCTGGGGGAGGGAAGCGGCATGCTGGGAGGAGATGTGTCCTTCCATATTCCTTTGTACATTTTAATTTTCAGACCATATAGATGTGTTACCTCTTCAAAACATGCTTAAATATACAAAGTAAACTAAACACCCCAATGGCTTCCCACTGCTCTTAGGATGAGACCAACACCCCACGCTGGCCGACGGGGCCCTTGTAGCCAGACCTCACTCTCCAGCCTCACCTGGGGACCCTCGCCTCCCAGGGCCCATGTTCCAGTCACAAGCACCAGCGTTCAGTTCCTTCCCCACTTCCCTTCCACCAGTCTCTGCCCATACTATTTCTTCTGGAATGCTCTCTCCACATCGGCCCATTATCAAAAAAACAAAAAAAAAACCAAAGCCATTGCCGTAGAGTGGATTACTGCTCACAAGTGACCCTATAGGACAGAGTAGAACTGCCCCCATAGGGTTTCCTAGGCTGTAAATCTTTATGGAAGCAGACTGCTACGTCTTCTCTCGTGGAGGGGCTGGTAGGTTCGAACTGCTGACCTTTTGGTTGGCAGCTGAGTGCTTTAACCACTGCACCACCAGGGCTCCTATCTGCCCATTAAAACCGTCAAGTTGATTCCAACTCATAGCAACCCTACAGAACAGAGTAGAACTGCCCCATAGGGTTTCCAAGGAGCAGCTGGTGGATTGTAACTGCCGACCTTTTGGTTAGCAGCCGAGTGCTTTAACCACTGCACCACCAGGATTCCTATCTACCCATGAGGCTTGGTTGAGTCCTAGTTTTTCTTCTCATATTAGCTGAAGGTAACTTTCTTAGGGAAGCCTTTCCTGAGTCCCTCTGCATCTAGATCAGGCTTCTTTGTTACCCCTCTCATAGAATTATTACTTTCTTTCAGAGGATTTTTTTCAGTACGCAATGAAACATTCCCTAGCTAGACAACTTGACTAATGTCTATCTTTTCGTATAGACTGTAAACTCCGTGGGAACAGGGGTCCTGTATGTTTTGCTCACCATTGTACCTTAGCACCTAATAATACACCTTGCACATAGTCGGCATTTGTTGGGTGTTTGCTGAATGAATAATGGAGCACAAAGTGCTTATCATTGTGCCTGGCACACAGAAAAGAGTTCAATCAACATAATTGTTGTTATTAATACTCTTACGAATATTACCAGTACTCGTGCCATTAAACACCACCACGAAGACATCCAGCCTGAAGGAGACCTGGCCAGGGAGCTGTTTTTCTTCTTAAGGTTAGTGGACACTTCATTATTCAAAGAAAAGTAGCTGTTTGTAGAATCAATGTGAAAAAGTAGAAACATCTTTAGATTTTGAACTGCAATTTTCACTACTATAGTCTTATAAAGAGAAAACACAAAAAATAAAAAACAAACAAAAATCAAGAAAACAACAAGGAGTAAATAGCCACTTATTTTGAAGAACTCTGTGCTTGCCGTCTGCCTTTGTAAGGATTCATAGCTCTGGAAACCCCAGGGGGCAACTCTACTCTGTCCTCCAGGGTCACTGTGAGTTGGAATCAACTCAACAGCAGTGGGGTTTTGGGTTTTTTTGGTGCTTGCAAAAGTGACTTTTAGACACAAAACGCCATGGAAAATTCAGGCCATTGCTGTCACACGGCTTTGTTAGTTTTAAAAATACACTCACTAACGGTATGGAAATAAACTGATTACTCAGCTTTTACAATTGCTGTAAACAGCACCCATCTGCCCAATGCCTTCCACAGTTCAAAACCATGTCCTCCAGAACGGGGTGCCCTTAAAACACTTCTCGTGCTCCCAAGTATGTATACATAAATTTTACTGATAGAGATCTTACACATCTTATATAGCTTCAATAAATAGCTTTGAGATATTTGCAATGGATAGGAATAATTTATATAATACGTATATATATGTATATATACAAACGTATGTATATGTGTGTGTATATGTATGTATATAGATACACACACACGTATATAATATATACCATGGACTTCCAGAAGAATGAACAAATCTGTCTTGGAAGAAGTACAGCCAGAATGCTCCTTAGAAGCGAGAATGATGAGACTTCATCTCACGTACTTTGGACATGTTATTAGGATGGACCAGTCCCTGGAGAAGGACATCATGCTTGGGAAAGTAGAGGGTCAGCGAAAGAGGAAGACTCTCAGTGAGATGGACTGACACAGTGGCTGCAACAATGGGCTCAAACATCACAGGGATTGCGAGTATGGCGCAGTGTTTCATTCAGTTGTACACAGGGTTGCTGTGAGTTGGAACTGACTCAGTGGCACCTAACAACAATAATCTACAGGTGTTACTGTACTTTGGCAAAGTTATTATAGAACTTTTCTAGTGTCTTCCTTTAATTATGACATATAAAGTATATTCTGGTTTCCCAAGAGTTGTTTTCCATGGTGTTTATAAAAACTGAAGGTAAAAATTCATCTCTCAAATACAACAAGAAGCATAATACAAAAGTCATGAGAAACCCTGAAAGAATAAGGCCCCTAAAACAATTTCAGTCAGTTGTAAAATTTAAGATGAAGGAGGCACAGCCTACAAATTGCAGAATATATTCATTTTTGCTTATGGCTACAACCTACTGAAGTATCAGGAACAGTTTACAATCTGCAGCAAAGGGACATGAAAAGCCTACAAGCTCTCTAATTCCAGATTGACCCAAATAAACTTGAGCAGGGAAACAAAAAAAAATTCAATCCTTCATGTCTAGTACTTAGCTCGTTTAATACAACCAGCTCCTTTAATTGATAACAAAAACAAAGTTTGTTGGAACCTCTATGCTCTTTTGACATTTTTATCTAAGAAATGCTGAAGGTACATGTATTCATGTGTCAGGGAAATACTTAAAGCTCTTATTAAGTGCACCACCTGTACAGCTGGCACTAGGGTAACTGATAAGGCATTGCTGACTTAAAACTCTGCAAGGCTTGGCTTTTAACCATGCACAGCAGCCCTCTGCAATTATCAAAGCACCACTGGGTGCCAAATGTGACCAAACACCTCCTCCTCCCCAAGCATCTTTGATATAGGAATGCTGTTAACCATCAGAGGATATGGAAGCAGGCTGGAATAACTTTCCAAGAGAAATAACAAAATCCAGGAAGGCCTGTAAGACCAGCGCAGAAGCTCACCAGTGATTTCCGAGGCACCCACAGTGTCCCAGAGTTGTGTAAAGAGCTGGAAGAAGCCTGTGTGCGGCCAAAAGGAGTTCACATTCCTGGTGGGAAGGTAGCATGTGCCCCAAATACAATTACTGTAGTTAAAAAGACTGTTGTCTTAGGTTGGGTTCTCTAGAGAAGCTAAACCAGTGAAGCGTGTATATATATGTGTATATATATATGACAGAGAGAGAGAAAACTGCTTCAAAAATGAGCATTTAGATCTCCTGACTCATGTAGCTGCAAGGTTGATGAACCCAAGATTGGTAGGTCAGATGGCAGACCTCTGACCAAAGGCTACAGAGGCTGATGAATCCTAAGACTGGCAGGTAAGCTGCTAGCTCTAGTCCCAAGAACCAGAGGTCAGATGCAGGATCCAGAGGAAGCAAAAGTCAGCGAGCTTTGCCAAATGTGTACATATACTGGATGCAGGTCACACCCCAAAGGAAACTCCCTTTCAACTGACTGGCTGCTCATAGCAGATCTCTTCATGGAGGAGATTACATTATATCAGAGCTCATTATGGAGGTGATTATATCATTACATGGCTGCCAGACTACATCATAACTGCCAAACCACTGCGAATCAGGGCCCAGCCAAGTTGACACACGACCTTAACCATCACAGCTGTGTTTAATAAAATGCTCAGGAGTATCGCACAGATAACCTATTTGTTAGAATAGTAAGTATCGACTACCTCCTTTGCTAACAGCTTGGTCCAAGCCGCCATCATCTTCAGGATTCCTGTAATACCCTCCTACAGAGTCTTCTTGATTCCATACTTGTACGCCTGCCCCCTCCCAGACAAATCTTTTCAACTTAGATGGGGTCATTCTTCTACTCAAGACCATCCGACGGTTCCATCTAGTTTGTAGCAAAAGCCCCATTCTTTCTGAAGGCTTTCACAGTCTTGCCGCCCCCGACTGCAGCTGCTATCTCTGATCTAATCCACACCAGCTCTTGCCTCTGCTCAGTCCACTGCAGCTAGAGTGATGTCTCGCTTTCCTTGAGTGAACATGTCAGACGTTCTCCTCCCTGAGAGCCTTACAGTCCTGCCCAGAACACCACTGCTCGGGCATCCACAAGGCTTCTTCTCCCACCTCCTTTAGGTCTTTTCTTGAATGTCACCTCCCAGCATGTTCTTCCCTGCCTAACTTATTTAAAACTGTACCCCCATTTTAATTCACTATATTTCAAACTTATCTAGGTTTTTCTTTTCTTTTTCCCTCCGGTAGAATGCAAACTTCATTGTGCCAGAGATCTTTGCTGCTTTATTTACTTCAGAGGCCCTACCTAACATGTGCAGAGGTCACCGCTTGGCACGTAGTAAGCGCTCATAAATATCTGTTGAATGGATGAATGATTATTAATTGCCCATGTATAGTGCTAAATGCTTTAAAAACCTTATCTCCTTTAGTCCTCACAACATCACAATGAGGAAGATATTACTATTCCCTGGATTATGGGTAAGGAGCCCTGGTGGCACAGTGGTTAAGTTCTTGGCTGCTAAACGAAAGGTTGGCAGTTTGAATCCTCCAGCCGCTCCTTGGGAGAAAGATGTGGCTGTCTGCTTATGTAAAGATTTACGGCCTTGGAAACCTTATGGGGCAGTTCTCCTCTGTCCTATAGGGTCACTGTGAGTCAGAAATGACTTGATGGCAGTGGGTGGGTGTTGTGGATGAGCAGATGGAGAGACTGTGAAAGGTTAAGTAACTTACATAATACCCAGCAGTTTTAAGAAGTGGAGGTAGTAATGGTTGAATCCAGCCTATCTAACTCTGAAAGATATGCTCTTCATCATTATTATACTTTGTCCATGGAGGAGCATATAAAACAAAGCTATTTAAACAACTTGGCAATAGGCTATAAAAAGGATTGTAGAACTGAAAGACTGTAGTATAAGCTGCAAAGTAGAATTTGAGCAGGGCCATGAAAATGGTTAGAATTTGGATAAATGAAGCAAGGTGAGTAGGTATTAGACGGGTATGTCAACGTTTCTTAAAACTTCGCTTTCTCTTCCCAATGCCTCAAGTAGGAGAAAAGGAAATACAAATCCGTAACCTAAATCCTGTTCTACTTTTTCCCCCAAATACAAGATCGGTATTGACACCACCCATCAATAAACATGTATTGGACACTTGAAATTTGTGTAATACTGCTGTTTCTAAGCTGCTGCCTCTGACCTTCCATTAGCACCTGAAGCTTTTGTCCAACTCATGGCAAGTAGGAAGAGTCCAGTAAGAAGAAATGGAACACTGGAAGAAAATAACTTAGAGCTTATGTCCAGCTGTTTTCCATGAGATCAGGGATAACAGGCTAACGCACACACTACAGTTAGAGGAATAAGCACGGGTGGGGTGTAGGATGGATCTGTGTTTGAATTCTGCCTTCACCTTTACCAACTCTGTAACCTTGAGTGGGGTTCTAACTCTTCTGAACTTCAGTTTCTTTAGCTAAGTGTAACTATAGGGCCAGTAGGGGAATTAAATGCATCTGAAAATGTAGAATGTCTGGAACATTGTGGGATCTTAAGGAAAAACAGAACATTCTGTTTTTTGGGTCTTTTTTTTTTTTTTTTGCCATTAACAGGGAAAGTGGTCTGGAAGATTCCAGATACAGAACAGAGATTCCTACCTGTCCAGGGATGTAACACAATCAGCTAAAGGAGGTGTCTGCTCATCTCTGCCTCAGCAGTTTGTCGCACAGACTTACAAAAACATTGACTGTGTCCTGGCAAAGTCACGCACAGAGCAGGTTTTGCTGCCCTGTTGGGAAGAGTTTTTGAAGCAGAATTTCTTGTTTAATAGGTTTTAATGAGAGCCACAAATAATTCTCCCTCACCTCCTTCAGTGACTTTTATTTTTCTTCCCAGGCTGAATTGCATGCTAGCCCCCAAGCTTCAGCTCTTAATCAGTCCTTTTCACTTTTTTTGCACTTGGAGAAGTCAAGAATTATCCAGGCTTCAACTCTCACCTAAGTCAAGAACTACTAAATCTTTCTGTAAATATTTATATAAGCTCTTTCCTATTCTATGAAATTTAGCTCCATATCTCTTCCTATTGTCTCAGAGCAACTTGGCAGCAGCAAAGCTCCCTTCCTCAACATTTGTCAATGCACACCTCCATCTTCAGGTTGGGGTTCTTGGAATTATGTTTGACTCCTCTCCTTTGCTTCTTATTTCCAAGCAATTTCACTGTGTGCAATCAATTTTATCCACAAGGTATCTAAATTTATTCACAAAATTTTATTGTCATATACAGATAGATATATATATCTCACAACATTTGCCTATTCAATGCTTTTTACACATACAATCATGCACCACATAACGTCCGTTTAGGCAACATCCGACTGCATTTACATTCGTGGTCCCATAAGGTTATCATAGAGTTCAGAGTATATATTGTACCTTTCTATGTGTATACAATACTTAAGAAACACTTCCAAATACACTGAAACATCTTAGACATAGTAATACAGTACATAATAATGATACAGTAAAAATAAAAGTAACTACAAATGGTACTATACTGAAGACAGAGAATCTGTGTGTGTGTCTATGTGTGTAGGTATACAGAACTGTAAAAAAGAAAACCTTAAAGAAACAGTTTAAATAGGAAACAAGAAAAAGAAAAAAGATCATGATGAAAGGTCAACACCTACGAACACTTATATTTAACTCCAAGTTTTAATACAATAGGCTTTACGGCAGTTCGCTCTTAAACACGAGTTGTCCGTAAAGTAAATCAGACGTTAGTAACCTAGGGATTGTCTGTACATAAAATGGTGTTTGCACAACATCCAAATCACATATCATCCTATTTCACAGACAGTATTGTGGATGTTCAGTGACGCACTGCTGTACAGTTTAGTAACATGGATTACATTAATCGGATGCATCCATCACCTGTATTTGCTGCCAAATTTCCATCACCATTACCTCCATGCTTACTAAACAATGATTCCCCTTCTCCGCCTCACGCCCACCTCTGGTAACCACTAATAAACTTTGGTCTCTATACGTTTGCCTATTCTAGATATTTCATAGAAGTGGGATCACACAGTATTTGTCCTTTTTTAAAAAGTTGATTTTTCTTTGCATTTTATTATGTTATGTTCTACCCCCAAATACTGCAAATGTCCAAATTTAGTGTCTTGTATTCAAATTAGATTATTTGCTGTCCCAGAGCTGGAGCTGTGAGGACCAAGGACAGCAAAAGACACAGGAAGTGGCAACAGGAATCCAGAACATGGGCTCACAGGCTGGGCTGCAATCCATTTCTCCAGCTAAAGAAATTAAGATGTTATTGAGGGATGTTGATAGAGAAGCAGTCAGGATGAATTTAGGGTAAGATATAGGCAGTGGCTTTGAAAGTATAAAATAAAAAATGAAAGATCGCTGAGAAAATACCAGCAAGAGTTCAGGGCAAACTATGGGACACCATTTTTTTAGCTTGGGTGCTAAAATGAGACATGTTGTCATGGCTTAGAGAACAGTGGAATTTTCTCTTTTCTCCGTAGTTCTTCTGCATCTCTATAATGTGCCAGAAGGAGATCCAAGATTCCTGCATATGACTTGATTTTTTTTCTCTTATTTTAATTCCCATAGACAGGTTATAAGGAACAGATACACCACACATTTAAGAAATCTAGATCTGTATAGGAGGCATGAATTCCTTTGCTGATGTGAAATGACCTTCTTAAGGGACTGTGTCTTTTTAGACAACTTGTAAAATGTTACATAAAAGCCTTTGAAGTCCGTGTAATTGCCCTTGACACCATTCAAAGAGAAAGCAGGTGTAGCTTCTTAGTGATAAACTGCTTCTGGAAGGAAGAAAGCTGCTGGGGGTACCCTTAGGAAAATATCAGCGAGGCTGTTCTAATCCCTAACATGTAAAACACTTTCCCAACACAAGCTGTTTGCTGTAGCAAACATGTATCAGCCGCATGTTTCACATCCGGCCTTATTCTAGCAGGCTAACACGCTGATTTTATGCTTGGCTATCAATAGTCAAGGACTGTACGAAAGCTACCTGGAACCATGAATGGATCTAAATTGCTTATGACGTGCAAGGTGAAACTGTGTATCACTGCTGAACTGGTGGGTGAATTCTGGTCATTCCACAAGGCTTCAGACTGGCAGTTAGCCCAGGGGCACCAACAACATTCTCAGGGGAGACTACCCTTCTTTGGGGATGAGAGATTCTGGAGCTCCTCAGATTAGGTGAGATGGTCAAAAGGAAACAGAAGCACTATGCATGTTTGTTTGTTATATGCACGTATACGTAGGGGTGTACACAAACGTACACACAGATATCACATGTATATGTAGGGGTGTACACATATTACATGTATATGTAGAGGTGTACACATACACACACATCACACGTATATCTAGAGGCGTACACACACACACCACACGTATACGTAGGCACGTACACAAACATACACACACATATCACATATATGTAGGGGCGTACACAAACATACACACACATATCACATGTATATGTAGGGGCGTACACAAACATACACACACATATCACATGTATATGTAGGGGCGTACACAAACATACACACACATATCACATGTATATGTAGGGGCGTACACAAACATACACATATGCACACGTATATGTAGGGGCGTACACAAACACACACACACATATCACACATGTATGTAGGGGCATACACAGATATACACACACATATGCACACACATGCCTCTTTTTACATCAGGATACTGTTTGGCCGGGGCAAGGGAAGGCAGCTGTTGTTGGCAGTGGTGAAGGTGGGATTTTACCTTAGGAACAATGGAGACCTGTCATATCAGCCTGCCCTCTCCCAACTGGTCTACCAGCAAAGGAAAGAATGCAGCTTCATCCGCCATCTCCCTCTCCTACTCTCACTGACCCTAGAGCTTGGCAACGAAGTCAGAAGGTGGAGCTCAGTTCCCTCGCCGCTGTAATGTACTACCATCACGACCGGGAAGGCTTGTGTTAAGGGGCCCATCCGCTAACGAGAGGAGATGACAGCAGTGTGGTCTAGAGGAAAGAGGCAGGGCTTACGAACATGATGAGCCTTGTACTGACTCTCTCCTTAGTCACTGCCTGGTCTCACTCACTCCCCTAGTTCATAAAACATAATATCTGAGAACTAAATGAGATAATGAGCACAAGATGTCAAGAGGGGGGAAAAAATCACAAATATCAAAAGGACGCTTTTATGAATGCAATACTCTCCCACATGGCTGAGAAGTTTTTTTTATCATATATTTGTCATATGCCCAAAAGTTTTTCCAAAAATAAGATGATCCATTCCTCTGTTGATGGACATTTGGGTTGTTTCTTTGTGTCCATCAACAGATGAATAGATGAACAAAATGTGGTATATCCATACAATGGAATATCATTCAGCCATAAAAAAGAAATGAAGTTCTAATACACACTACGACATGGATGACCCTTGAAAACATTATGCTAAGTGAAATAAGCCGAAAGAGAAATGACAAATATAGTATTCTACCATTTATATGAGATATCTAGACTAGGCAAATGCATAAACAACAGTTAGTGGCTACCATGGGCCGGGGAGGGAGTATGGAAAGTTAATGCTTACTGGGTACAGACTTTCTGTTTGGGGTGCTGAAAAAGTCTGGGAAACAAAATAGTGGTGATGGTTGCCCAACATATAACTAAATCCTAAAAAACCAAACCCATTGCATTTGAGTAGATTTCGACTCATAGAGACTGCGTAGGGTTTCCCAGGCTATAATCTCTACGGAGGCCGACTGCCACATCTTTCTCCTGAGGAGCCACTGGTGGTTTCCAACATCTGATCTTGGTTAGCAGTCAATCGCTTTAACTACTGTGCTAAACCAGGTCTACTAACATACATATATAATTTATAATTAATGTCATTGAATTATACACTTAGAATAGTTAAAATGGCAAAATTTATATTATATATATTTTACCACAATACAAAAAGATTAACACAGAAGAAAGATGCAGAAAACAATACAAGACAGATATTATCAAGTACTAAGGTGGTATAGCAAAGAGTTGAAATGCAAAAAGAGTTCATGAAAAATCTTGAGATCACTGATATTCCAAACC
>NW_004443959.1:22591168-22599471 GCF_000243295.1 Trichechus manatus latirostris | reverse complement strand
TTTCAGGGGTTCAGCCAGTCTCCATGGCTCCAGAAAGTCTGGAGTCTATGAGAATTTGAAATTCTCTTCTGCATTTTCCTCCTTTTGAACAGATTCTTTTTCTATAGAGTCTTTGATGAAAATGTTCAGTAATGGTAGCCAGGCATCATCCAGTTCTTCTGGTCTCATGGCAAAGGAGGCAGTTGTTTATGGAAGCAATTAGCCACACATTCCATATCCTCCTCCTATTCCTGACACTTCTTCTTCCTCTGTTGCTGGAGGGGAATAGAGATCAATTGCTGTACTGTGGATGGCCATTTGTAGGCTTTAAAGACCCCAGGCACTATGCAATGAACCAGGAGGTAGAAGAGAAGCACTAAGCATGATATTAGTGCTGCTAATGTCCCATGAAACCATGACCCTAAACCTCCAAACCAAGAAACCAAACCCCATGAGGCATTTGGTTGTACATAAGAAGCCTCAGCGGCTACTCATTTCTTTCTTTTTTCTCATAAAAATATCTGTCACACAACATTTGTCAATTCAACTTTTTACAGTCGTACAACTTATTGATGTCAATTACATTAATTGGCTGGGCAATCTTACTCATAATCAATGTGAATTTTCCATCATTGTAAACCAAAACTCAGTGCTCCATAAGCACTGAGTTATTATTGGCTAATTTTTGAAAGTAGATTCACCAAGCCTTTCTTCCCAAACTGCCTTAATCTGGAAGCTCCACTGAAACATGTCCACCACGTATGACCCTGCTGGTATTTGAAATTCAGGAGTCATAATTTCCAGCATCAAAGCAACATGCAAGCCACCACAGAATGACAAACTGACAGACGAGTAGTGGAGGGTCAGTTTAATGGACGTCTAGTCTGTCTGTGGTTGAACCAAAGCTCATTTAATTCAAGTCCCAATCAGAAAGCCAAACGAATTAAACTATTAAAGTGACAATTCTAGAGGAAGATCTGCTCTTTCCTCACATTTTACTATAAAATAATCCTTGAAAGATAAAATATAGTTTACTCAACAGAGGCTTTTTATAATCTAAAACAAAAAAACGATAGATTAGTCAACACATACATATTCTTCAAACAAGTATTAACTGAGCGCTTACTACGTTCCAGCACTGTTTTGGGTACTGAGAGCATAATAGCAAACAAAGCAAAATCTATTCTTTCACGGTGCTAACATTCCAGTGGGAAAGATAGAAAATAGTAAAATAAATATATCTGCTTAGTGTATCTGTGTGTGTGTGCATGCCTGATGTGATAATTTCTATGAAGGCAATTAAATCAGGGTAAAGGGAATAGAGAGTGAAGCAAGATTTGTAGGAGGTAGTCAGGAGAGTCCTTTCTGATAAGATGGCATTCAGAGACATGAAGGAAGTCAGGGGGTGAGCTTTACAGTTATCTATGTGGATGTAAGGAGCCCTGGTGGAACAGTGGTTAAGAGCTCATCTGCTAACCAAAAGGTTGGCGGTTCAAATCCACCAGGCACTCCTTGGAAACCCTACGGGGCAGTTCTGCTTTGTCCTATAGGGTTGCTATGAATTGGATCAACTCGCTGGCAACGGGCTTGGTTTGGATGTGGATATAGGAGTCCCTGTGTGTGCAAATATTTAATGAACTCAGCTGCTATCGGAAAGACTGGAGGTTCATGTTCACCCAGAGGCACCACAAAAGACAGGCCTGGTGATTTACTTCTGAAAAATCAGCCATTGAAAACCCTATGGAGCACAGTTCTACTCTGACATATCTGGGGTCTCTATGAGTCAGAATCAACTCTATGACAACTGGAAAATATGGATATAGGCAGGAGGAACAGTGAGTAGATATGCCAAGGGTATACTTGACCTGTTAATCTGAGTAACAGTAAGGTCTGCACGGCCAGGGTCAAGAGCTCTGGGAGGACATTGGCGGGAAACGTGATCAGAGAGGTTGCAAAAACTGGATAATACCGGGCCCTGCGGGCCACATTTGGTAGAGACCACAGGCTCTCCTTCGAGGTATAGGCTTCTTTTCCATAGTGTAGAGTTGCTGCTGGGAAGCAGCTTCTCATTTACAAATTACTTTTTACAAGCCCCTTTGCTAGATTGGGCCTCATAATGAGTTCTGACCAGTGTAATGTGAATGGAATTGACACATGACACTTGCAGTCTTGCCACCGTCCTACGCATCTTCCATTCCCTTATCTGCCAGTCTGACGTCAACACCTAGAGAGACCTTGAAAGCCACATACTAAAGATTGCGGAGTCTCTTTCGGTCTGGGACCCTGAATACTTGATGAGTTGTATGCCACCCCTCCCTTCCTCTGGCCTCCCCAGTGACCGGATTTGTGAGCTATAAATTATTTTCTGTCCTTTTAAGGTATTGAGATTTTCTGATATGTCCTGTGAAAGCAGCTAACATTTAACAAAGAGGTGGCATTTTTCCTTTCACTGATACCAGAAGCCATCGATCGGAGGGTTTTAAGCAGTGGATTAATGTCATATAACTTAAAAGGCATAGTCTTTGTGTTGTGTGAAGGTGATTTTGGGGGAGATGGTGGACAAAGCTGGAAGCAAGGATATCAGTTACGAAGCTATTGTAATAATCTTGACAAAAATGATGATGGCTTGGATCGGGTGGTAGACGTGGAGCTAGCAAGACTCTGGATGTATGATGAAGGTAAGGAGTACATAAAGTTGTTGTTGGACTGCATGCTGGGATATGTGAGAGGTACCAAGGATAACTCCACTGCTTTTGGCCTAAGCAGCAAGTAGAATGGAATCACCATTTACTGAAATGGAGAAGCAGCACTGTGTGAATGGATGGGGAGACTCAATGGTGTGTGTTTAACATGTGTATAACTGAAACGCCTATTAGATATCACGTGGAGATTTGGAGTAGATTGCAGGATATATGAGTCTGGTGTTCTGGGGAGATATTTAAGTTGGATATATAAATTAGAGAATCATCAATAAATGGATTGCATTTAAAGCCATGAGAAGGACGAGATAACCTTGAAAGTAAACATAAATCAAGAAGAGAAGAGGTCTAAGGATTGAGCTCTGAGGCACTAAAATATTTACAAGCTGGAAAGATAAGGAGGAACTAGAAAAGGCAGCTAAGGATACGCAGCCAGAGCAAGAGTGTGAGGGAGGGAAGGAGGGTTACAATGATAGGGAGGGAGGGAAGAGAAGGGAAGAATGATGGTGGACAAAGTTGGAAGCATGGATATCAGTTAAGAAGCTATTGTAATAACCTTGACAAAAGTGATAGTGGCTTGGACAAGGGTGGTAGACGTGGAGCTAGTAAGATTTGGGGTGTATTCTGAAGGTAAGGAGTATAGAAAAGTTGTTAATGGATTGGATGCTGGGATGTGTGAGAGGGAGAAGGAGAGAAAGAGTGAGTGTGAGCCTCAGAGGTCAACTGAAGAAATTGTTTTAAGAAGGAAGTAGATGATCAAACATGTTGATAAGTCAAGGAAGTCAAGTTCTGAGCAATGGGTTCTGAGGTCTTTGGTGACCACTGCAAAAGCAGTTTTGTGGACTGGTGAGGATGAAAGCTTGATTGGCATGCACTCAAGAGAGAATGAGATGAGAAGTGGAGGAAAGCCAGTGCAGGTCATTTCAAGTTGTCCTGTGAAGGGAAGCTGAAAAATGTGACAGTGGCTGGAAGTGCATATGAGACTGGGAGAAGCTTTTTTTTTTTTCTTTTAAGATGAGTGATGTTACATATTTGTATGCCGATAGAAATGAATCAGCAGAGAAAATAAAAACATTAATGATGCAGCAGAGAGAGGGGACAATTGCAACACCAAGTTCTGTGTAGGTGATAGCAAATGAGATCCACTCTACAAGTGAAAGCATTGGCTTTAGATAGAATATGGGCAGTTCATCCACTGTCAGAGGAGGGCAAGCGAGTATGTGGGTGCACCTGCAGGTAGGGTAGGGAGTTTGTGTTTGGAGTGTGTGGATGTGCACTTCTGATTGCTTGTATTTTCTCTGTAGCAGAAGAAGCAAGGTTATCAGCTGAACCTAAGGAGGAAGGAGAAAGTGTTGGAGGCTTGCAATGAGAGGAGGAGGTGTGAAAAATAATCTAGTACAGCTACAAAGAAAATTGCTTGAGAAATGCACGAGCATTGTCAGGCAACATGAAATGTCCATTTGAAGTTAGGGGCATAGATTTGACATGATACCAGTCAGCAAGGTGTGAACTTCTCTCCAGCCTTACAGCTGCTCAGGTGCAGACATGGATTACATAGAGAGCTGGGTTTATCCATAGATGGGATTCTGTCTGACAACAACTCTATAATAATAGAATTTATGACATATACGGGGTGGGAATAGTGGCAACGTATTGAGGTCAACAGATAAATGGCTTCAATGGGCAGAACCATTAGGATTTGAGTACCAGGTGGAGTAAGATGGAAAGAGAGGAAACAGTCATCTTTTAGGAGGCTCCTGGACATTGAGCTTATGGAAAATACGCACTTATTGGTAAGGTTACGGTCTAGATTCTGACCATGGAGATACATGACTGAGATGGGGTGAAGGACAAGACAACAGGAATTAAACAGGTAAAGAACTGTCTTGTCAGAAGGAACGGAAATAATGCTGGAGAGAGAAAAATAATACTTCTAGACTCTACAAGGAATGAGGGAGAATGCCTGGGAGATCTATAATTGACTGAAACCAGAGGGAGAGCAGGTGAAATAGTTGTTAGGGCATGGCCTTCAAAATAGCTGCTTTTTATCGTTGTTGTTTTTGTTTTTAGGAATGAGAGATATATTCTGGAATAATCTGGAATCTTTCAGGCTCAGTTGGTATGAGATATGAGGAAGAAGAAACAGCTACAATTTAACCAGCTCACAGGAAGCAATCTTCTCTGGGGGAGTGCCAGCCCAGGTTTAAGGAGATACCAGCAAGACTCTCCTCTATTCCCTGGTTTGAAGTATGCCCAAACATCTCAAACATTCTGTCTGTTGTTAGAATGTGATCTCAAGTGCAGGGTCATCTCTCTATTCATCTTTGCATCCTTAGGACCTAGCACAGGACTGGAATGTAACAAACATCAATAAATATTTGCTGAACCGAATTTCCCCAAATTTTCTAAATAGAATCCATTAACACACACACACACAAAATGAAAACATTTGTAGGAAGAATAGTTAGAAATGTAAACTTTCAGGAATCAATTATATTTTGGTCTAAAATGATCTCCCAAATGAAGATATGGCTTAATCTAACAAATTAATAAAACACTGAAAATGGGTATTGAGTCTCATATGAAATATCATTCAATGTTAATTGACAAGAACTTTTGGAGCCTGGAGCACTCTGAAGTACTTCTGTAATTTGTTGAGAACTAGCTTTCTTCAATAAGAGAATTCCAGAAATTAAAGATACCTTTAAAGATCAATTAGATGGACTTGCTTTTTTTAATCCATAAAGGTTCCCGAAAGCTCTTAACTTTTCAGTGGCTGAGCTGGGGCTCAAGTTGGACTATATAATTCAGTTTAATTATGTAACCATTATGTCTTCTTTTGCCACCTTTCTTGAATTTTTCTTCCTACTTATTTGCTTAAATATATAACCTAATAATCATACATTCAGTACACATCATCCTTCCTTAGGGAACCAACCCTTATGCACATCTCTAGTTCTCTTTATGGTTATGTAATCCGCATTCCAACCCATTGCCATGGAGTCCATTCCGACTCGTAGCGATGCTACAGTGTTAATGCTGCAGATAAGGAGACGCTTCGTTTTTATTACAGCCAATTTCCTGAAAGCTTCCACCATAGTTTTCAGCAAAAGTGCAAATCATTAAAGTGTTTACAACAAATAATCTATTTTCCACATTTCTGAAAAGCAGCTCTAGAACATAAACATCAGAATATTGAAGTAAGAATCTGGCATTTCCATTCTATTTTCTGTTACTACGGGAGGTAGAGTTTTGTTGTTGTTCTGTCTTTAGTAACAGGTTTATAGATGAGAGAATAATAATGATCACTAAATTCAGGAAGGAAAGTCATTAATTGTAAAAAGGCCTTTGTAATAGCAATACACTATCACAGTCATCCCTGAAATCTGAAAGGCTATGCTGTATCATACCGTGACTCTCGGCTACAGATTTCCTAGCCAGCAACCTCTGTAGTTTTGTATACTCTAAGAAAAAGACTAATCAGAAATAGTGAAAATACGGAGAGTGAATTTGTTTGTAATATAATGTTCTATTTTAAGAATCTCATTTCGATGCATGTAAGATATAACCAACCCAAACCTACTGCCGTCAAGTCAATTCCAACTCATCGCAACCCTGTAGGACAGAGTAGAAACGCCCCATAGGGTTTCTAAGGCTGTAAATCTTTACAGAAGCAGACTGCCACATCTTTCTCTCGTGGAGCGGCTGGTGGGTTTGAATCACCGACCTACCGGTTAGCAGTCAAGTACTTAACCACTGTGCTACCAGGGCTTCTGTAAGATATATACCCCTTAAAAACAAAAGAATACAAAAAAACATACAAAGTTAGCCTGCCTGCAATGCACCTTTATTACCAGGACTGACCATATAATTTCCAGGTCCCAGTGTGAAATGAAAATGCAGGGCCCCTAGTTAAAAATTATTAAGAATTTCAAGAAGGTGACAGCAAAGCATTAAGACAAGCGTGGGACACTTGTGAGTGTGGGGCCCTTTGCAACTGCACAGTCACCTGCCGTCCGTGAAACCGGTGCTGTCTATTATTAACGAAAGTCTAAGCACTTTTGGTCAGTGTTGTAGAGAACTCTTATCCCTAAGAGTACGGCAGAATAAAACATCACAGCAAAGATATAAATTTCACTTCCTGTGGGTAGCTCTCATTTAAAATCATTAAGCCAGAGGCCTTACAGCATGTCAGACATAAATTTTCTGTTTCCCACTAACTAAAACAGTATAAAGTTGTTATTCGTTCTAACGCATGTCTCAAAAGCAACAGAGATATGCCTTTCAAATAATGTTCAAGCCAGTTTCTACTTGAATTCATTCAATGGTTCTTCGGGTGCTATGTACCAACAGTCAGGGAAATATTTGCTTTTACTTCAAGTAAGAGCATAATGTTGAAAATTCTCCCAGTGTCCAATGTATTATTTTTCTGTATGCATGATACAACCAGTTTTTACTCAAGTATTTCATTTTCTACAATATATGTACCATAGCTACCTAGAAACACATTCATTCAAATTCATTGTATTTTCCTCTTTCTGTTTTCTGTGTTTTTCACTGATAAATTTACTTTGCCTAAAGCTACCACATAGGAAATCACTCCATTTTATTGTATATTTAGCTTACCTTGTAGTCACTGGAGAGTAGCCCTCGTGGCGCAGTGGTTAAAGCTCCTGGCTGCCAACCAAAAGGTCAGCTGTTCGAACTCACCAGATGCTCCCTGGGAGAAAGATGTGGCGGTGTGCTTCCGTGAAGATTACAGCCTCGGGAACTCTGTAGAGTAGTTCTACTCCATCCTACAGGCTCACTATGAGTCAGAATTGACTAGATGGCAGTGAGTTTGGTTTTTTGGTAATTACCTGAATTCACTGAGACCCAGTTCCAGATTCTGCTTTCACAGTATTGCTTAATGCTATGAGACATCATTTACCAGCATATTTCTCATGTTTATGGCTAGCTATTTCCCAACATTCAGAGATTTTACATTTTTTCCTGGAGTCATTAGAAAATTACTGCACACCTAGATTGTCCTACCGACTTCAAAATACCTTATCTAGCACTTACGTGGAGAGAACACCATGCCTGCCCACAAAACTTCTTTAAACCACTTTTAATATGTATGACGACAACTACTGTCCTTATAGCTTAGGGAAGCATCTTATTTAGCACACACAAGGCCATTTGAGCTAAGAAAGTGTTGACACGTAGGTATCTTACTGTAATTATTGACAATTTTAACATACCAATGCACTGGGCTCTGTTATACAGGCTTAAGTCTGCTCTAAATTTGTATTAGATGTATGTAAACGGTGTTTCTAGGGAGCCTGAGGAACAGTTAGTTCTTTTAAAGTTCTCCTTGAGCTTTCCTCTGATAAATTTCTGTCTCCCCCAAGGGAGGTTTTTTTTTGAGGTCAGGTTCAGCTTCTCTGGATCTGTTTTTCAAAAATTATAAGCTAATGAAAGCCAAATGAATTAAGTGTTAGTAAACAAATTAATAAGATAAGGGGAGAGATTAAATAATGACTTGGACATAAATAGTTTGGACCAAACTGAGATACCCTATAGAGTCCAGTGACCTTTGAGGTAAACCTGGTTGAAGTCATCCCATAGGCAACAGCATGAATG
>NW_004443959.1:22571564-22587449 GCF_000243295.1 Trichechus manatus latirostris | reverse complement strand
GTAGAGGTTTGAGGATACCTGCCTTCACGTAGAAGGCTGAATACGCTGCCTTAGTTAATGAATAAAAGGTATGTGAACTTCTCTGGTCTCTCACTCTCGCAGTCATGAAATGCCTACCTCATTGTTGTTTCAAACATCTAAGTGTGGTCTAGCTCAAAGAAAAAAAATATATTCCCAAAACACTAACACTGGGTGGTAAGCAGGGAGAAAGGCTTCCTGAAGAAGTGGGTTTTTGAGATTTGAAAGAGGAGTAGGTTTGTATTAGGTGAGGTGGAAGTCAGAGGATTCCAGGCTAAAAGCTAGTAAGTACAAGAAGCCTAAATCAAGAGAGAAATTATAGAATGTTGATTAGCATAGTTTAGGACAACTGCTAGTCTCTAATTTCTACCCTGAGTCTAAGACTCCCACCAGTTCTGGGTCTAAGCAGAAATGTACAATTCTGAAGCTCTAGGCTTGCTGATTCTTCCCTTACATTCCTACTCTTTGAAGAAAGGAAATAAGTTAGATCATTACTTCACTGGGCTGTAAAGAAGAGTTTTGTTTTAGATATTATAATTCCTACCTCTCTGTTCACTAGTTCATTGGATTGAGTTGTGTCCTCCAAAAATATGTGTTGTAACTCCTAACCTCTATGCCTGAGGTAAAAATCCCATTTGGAAATGGGTTGTCTTTGTTATGTTAATGAGACAAGATTACTGTAGGGTGTGTCTTGAGTCAATCTCTTTTGAGATAAACAAGCAAGCCAGAGAAGCAGAGACAGGAAAGAAAGAGTCCAAGCCACATGAAGATTGCCCAGAAGCGGAAGCTCAGAAGAGACAAGGACCTTCCCTCAAAGGACAGAGAGAGAAAACCTTCCCCTAGATCCAACGGCCTGAATTCAGACTTCTAGTCTTCTAAACTGTGAGAAAATACATTTCTGTTTGTTAAAGCCATTTACTTGTGGCATTTCTGTTATAGTAGCACTAGATAACTAAGATACTAGCGTTTTAGGAAGGCCAGGGAAAGATAATACTTGCCAGAGTGTCTTGTGTACATCATTGTTGTTAGGTGCCGACAAGTCGGGTCCGACTCACAGAGACCCCATGTACAACACTGCCCAGTCCTGCACCATCCTCTCAATTGTTGTTATGCTTGACTCCATTGTTGAAGCCACTGTGTCAGTCCATCTCATTGAGGGTCTTCCTCTTTTTTGATGACCCTCTACTTTACCAAGCATGATGTCCTTCTCCAGGGACTGGTCCCTCCTGATAACATGTCAAAAGTATGTGAGACAAAGTCTCGCCATCTTCGTTTCTAAGGAGTATTCTGGTTGTACTTCTTCCAAGACAGATTTGTTCGTTCTTCTGGCAGTCCATGGTATATTCAATATTCTTCACCAACACCATAATCCAAAGGTGTCAATTCTTCTTCAGTCCTCCTTATTCATTGGTCAGCTTTGCCATGCATATGAGGCGAGTGAAAGCACCTTAGCTTGGGTCAAGTGCACCTTAGTCCTCAAAGTGACATCCTTGCTTTTTAACACTTTAAAGAGGTCTTTTGCAGCAGATTTGCCCAGTACAATACCTCTTTGATTTCCTGACTGCTGCTTCCATGGACTTTGATTGTAGATCCAAATAAAATGAAATCCTTGACATATACTAAGCATATATTAAGTTCTCAGTAATTAAAGGATTGATAAATGGCTAAAAAGGAAACAGCTTAAGGAAGCAGGAATTAATCTCAGTCAAACAGAATTTTTGGTACAATAATAACACTTTGTGTTCTCCACATCATAAAATTTGCAAATACTTTTATGGAAAATGGATATGACTTTATGCTTTAGAAAATTTATATTTTGTACAATATGTTAATATCTCAAGATTATATCAAAAGCAGGTGTTTGTTCTATATACTAAACCATGCTGAATGATTACAGAATAATTACAGAAGAGTGTAGAAAAGGAATCAGACTCAGTTTTAAAAGGGCCACTGTAACATGAATCAAATTTTCTTAGAGTGTTATCAAGTCAAACTCAATGCTAAGTTTAAAGACAGTGCAAAAGAGACAGGAGATATGCAAACGGTGGTGTCTGGGACCAGATTATCTGTAGTTCAACTGAATCTACTGTTACTGAATTACAGACGTCGATCTGTTGGCATTGGGCACAGAACACTGGTTTGTCCTCATTTAGAAAAGGTTAAATAATGCTGAAAAGCAGTATGACAGCGAACGGTGTACGTTCCAAACATAGAGATAGGAGTTGTGTTCTGCCTCTCTAAATTAACACTTCACTTTTAACTAAGTCACAGGACCCTAAAGAATAGATATAACTTCTGATTTCTGCTGTTGGATAATAGATATACATTTTAGTTGACAAATTTATCAGTGTAAAGGTACAGCAATTTCTTTACTTCATGAAAGCTACCCACACATTGATCCTCTGACATAACCGCTATACTTTTTGTGCAGAGGCAGGGCATAGACAATAAACAAGCAATTAAGCAAAATGATCCGTGAAATACTTTCCTTTCAGTAAATAGTATAGTCAAGCTCTCTGCTGAAGCGTCATGCTTATCCAAAAACACCCACTGCCATAGAGTCGAGTCAGACACCTAGCAACCCCATAGAGGTTCCAAGGCTGTAAATTTCTACAGAAGCAGACCACCGCATCTTTCTCCCTCGGAGCTGCTGGTGGTTTTGAACCGCTGACCTTTCAGTTAGCAGATTGCTTTAACCACGGCACCACCAGGGCTCCTTGGCATGATTCTAGAGTAAAAAAAAATCTTTGAAAGTTTTTTTTACTTTCTTTTTTTTTTTTTTTTACAAGCTATTCAATACAAAGCTGTCCTAGGTTGCACAGATAGCAACTTGATCATCTGAGCAGAGGTGGTACACTGGTGTCATGTGAGAAGCTTGTAACTATTCTAGCATGGCACCACGAAGACAACGGTCGCTATAGATATCATAGAGGAACACGGTGACATCACTACCTCTATGCCACATTGTGGTACTGTCCCCTGGGAATCACCCTGTATACACATAAATGATCAAGATAGCCTTCTTTTCTCCCATGTAAAGTATTCTGACCACCCGGACCCAAAAACAAGTACCTAGTTTTAACTGTCTTGCATAATGGGGATGAAGTTGTGTGTCACGGTTGTTTAAAAAGAGTTGTTTTTTTTTTTTAAGTTTAATTTAACCAAAGCCAACACTAAAGTACCTGTTCTGTTGGGCAAGAAGGAGATAAAGAGGAGGTTTTTTTTTAAAAAAAAAAAAACTTACCTTCAAGGAGTCCATAGTCTAGAAAGTGAGGCAGACAGGTGAATAATAATAAATAATAATAAAAATTGTATATTGTGATGAATGAAACAAGATAAATAAATATAGGAAAGTTAAAGAGGAAGCAGTTAATTCTTTCTCAGGGTATCAGAGAAGGTACTATCTGATCTATATTTTTAGTGTAGAATAGGAATTTTCGAGGACAGAAAATGAGGGGGAAAAACTAGCATGGGCCAAGTCACAGAGGCTGTCTGGGAACGTATTCCCGTGGGCTATTTTTTTATTAATACGTTTCCTAATTTGCCTCAGTTTTATTTATTGAGGCTGGACATTTTAAGTCTAGGGTTTCAAAATTTTTTAGTATGCCTGGTTTTTAACTGAAGTAATAAGGCAGTCCTCAAGTTAAAAACGTCCAACTTACAGACAACTCGAGCTTAAGAACGGACTTCCATAAAGCCTATTATATTAAAAATTTTGAGTTAAATACAATGGTTCATAATAATGAATGCATAGGCTACTTTATGATGCTCATGAAAACACTGCATGGTTTTGAAGTGTTTCTTAAGTGTTTTATATGCATAGAAAGATAAAATATATACTAAGACAGACGTTTGACTAACTGATGCTAAGTAAGAACGCGATGACCTGTTTTGACTTACCTACAAATTTGACTTAAAGACAGATTTAGGAATGGATGTTGTTGATAACCAGGAGACTGCCTGTATTTACCCCACTGCCCCATTGCTGTTGAGTCAATTCAGACTGATAGTAACGCTATAGGACAGAGCAGAACTGTCCCATAGGGTTTCCAAGGCTGTAATCTTTACGGAAGCAGATGGCCACAACTTTCTACCACGGAGTGGCTGGTGGATTCGAACTGCCGACCTTTTGGTTAGCAGCTGAGTGCTTAATCACTGTGTGCCAGCAGGCATAAGGTGTTCTAGGAAAAAGCAGCTCATTAAAAATACAAAGGAGACAGCATAGTCCTTTGGGACAACTGCAATGAACTCTGTATGACTGGAACTTAGAGCACATAAGAGAAAGCAGAGTGAGTTGAGAATAAAGAGAAAAGCTAAGATCATACAAGTGATAATAATTATATTAACGGACTCTAACAGTTATGCATTTGTATGTATACCAATTGTCCATTCACCTCAGTCTCCTTTTTTGGATACTCCTCATCTCTGGGACCTCTAAAAGTACCCCAAGGTTCTACCTTGTTCTATTTTCTTCACAATATTCTCTTCCCACTGATCTGGTTTTATTTCCATTGTTTAAAATACTGTCTAAATGTTGATATTCCCAAATAGTTATTTTGGGCATAGACCTCTTTTCTGAATTCCAGACTTTTATAATTAACTGCCTACTTGGCATCTCTCTTTGGATCTATATTCAATATGGCTAAAAGAGAACTCCTGATTTTTCCCTGCAAATCTGTTTCTCTCACAGTCTTCCCCATTTCAGTAAATGACACCACCATTACTAAACAACTCATATACTCAGGTTAGAAATGAACAGTCATCCTTGATTCTTCTTTTCTCTCCCACCTCACAATCAGTTCAACACAAAATCTTGTCGGCTTTACTTTCAAAATGTATTCAGAATCCAATAACCTCTCAGTTGGTTAAGTCTCATGCTTCAAGACTTAATGACTACAACAACCTCCTAGCTGGTTCTCCTGCCTTCATTCCTGGGTCCCTAGCGTTACTCCAATCAGCAATCGGCACCCTCTAAGAGGTTTACACCACACTCAAGTAAAAGAAAAATCTATAACACATTCTAAATTCTGTAGATGATCTGCCTCTTCTCTGCCTTTCTGACTTCATCTACTGTGGTTTTCCACTTTGATCACAATGCTCCAGCAACCTTGACCTTCTTGTTGCTTCTTATACAATCCAAGTTTCATTTCTAAGTTTCATTCTGTCGTTTGGTATTTTACTTCCTGGAATATTCTTCTGCTAAAACTCCCAAAGTCTTGCCTCTTTCCATCATTCTGATGTCTACTCAAAGGTCAGCTCCTCAGAGAAGTCTCCCATCTAATCAAAATAAGCTCATTCTCCTATCATTCTTCAGTCTATTTTCTTCTCGTCTCATGCACAACTGATATTTTATGTTGATTTGATAACTTACTAAATGTCGATCTCCCCCAGTGGAATGTAAGCTCTAAGAAATCAGTGACTTTTTTTCTTTTTTTTTAACTGCTATAGTACCATAATGGAGCCCTGGTGGTACAGCGGTTAAGCACTAGCGCTGCTAACCAAAAGGTCAGCAGTTCGAATCCATCAGCCACTCCCTGGAAACCCTAATCTGTCCTATAGGGTTGCTATGGGTCAAAATCGACTCGATGGCAATGGGTTGGGTTTGGTTTTGGTTTATATTACCATAATAAATGAATACTTTGTTGGCTGTCTGTATTGGCTTACTCTGTATCTATTATAATTCCTTCTAAATTGCAGAGGCTAGAAAGATAAAAATAGATAGATAAATTCCTAGATTCCTTGCAAGTAGGGTTCCAAGCATCATGTATGTTCCACCAATTAGCTGCTCTTGCATGAGTCTTTGACTTGAATTTGACTTAGAGGAGGTAACCCATTTTATTTCCACAAATTATAGCAGAGCTGGTGATAATGATTCTGGAGAAATTAGTTCATAATTCAGTAGCTCACTGGAGCAGCAGCAGCTGACAGATCTGATCGGAGCAGAAGAAGCGAGGTTGTGCAGTCAGCAGCTATAACCACAAAGGTTTCCCAATCATCGCAGAGACGGTGTTAGAGAGCAGAGAGCTCCACCTGAAACCTGCTCCTCCAGTCCCATCAACACCTTTACACACCCTCAATCCCTCCAAGTCCCCTATCTGCTTAAACTAGCAATAGTGGAGTCTGCTGTTTGCAACTGAACCCTCAATGATACATCATGTCAACCTCCTAAAAACCCCATAAAGTAGATACTACATTTATTCCCATTTTACAGAAGAAAGAACTCCATGCTGAGATTTGACTTAATCCTAAAATCCACGGGGATCTCTTATAAATGGGAAAATGATATAATTGGTTTTGATTTTAGAAAGACCACTCCATGAGCTGTTGGAGAATACATCAGCAAGGATGGGGCTAGAAGAGTAAGGCAGCTGGTTGCCAACAGTGAAAATTAATTAGAAAGACATCCAAGTACATTCTTAAATCTTGACATAAACACTTTTATATTCATATACAAAATGAATAATTTTTATATTTTGTTAACTTAATAATGAGTATTTCACAAGGAAAGAAAACCATAATTAAATTAAAATGTGTTAATTTCCCAGTGTTCGGATAGGTATACTAATGGGAAGTTATTGCCAAAAATCAAGGATCAATGTCCACCTGAGGAAAACATCTCCAAGGTGTAAACGGAGTTTTGAAAGGAGTTCCATGCTGAAATTTTGCCTATTATGGAAGAAAAACGACATCATGTTATCATTCACCGGGTACCATTCAGTTGAATGAAGGTTCCCTGACTTTCTAGTCAAATAAAACTTGCATATTTTTGGTTTAGTTGCAACAGGTTTAAAATCATGAACTTTCTCCAACACCACTCTGGCTGTTAATGATATGTCAAAGGAGCTGAAGATGAGTATAATTGGAAAATTTAATCTGAGATACTTCTAAGCATACAAAAGTAAGTGATTATCTGTTATTAACTTTCCAGTTGCCTGTGCTTCAAGTCCATATATTTGCATAGATGATTGAAGAGGGGTAAAATTATATTAAATATTAATATGAGCTGCTTATTTTTCATCTAAAAAGTAATAAATTAATATGTTGCTTGAAAGTATTTAATTTATAGCCTCAGATTCCATTCTGGTGACATGAGAAACCAATATGAGACAGCTATACACATATTAGGGAACGAGCCATCCATATCAGAGAAGAATGTGCTTTTATGTGGAGGTTTATACTTCAAAATCAGAACAGCCTCCCTTTACAAAATCAAAGATGCCAAAGGCTGCCATTTTGCAGAATGGCATCTGCTGGATACAAAAAAAAAAAAAAAAAACCCCAAAAAACAAATGTCACTAATAATTTAAACATACTAGATAGGTACAGTGGGTAAGACAATGGGAGAAATAAAATAATATTAAAAATAAACTCAGGAAAATAAAGTATAGTGATAACCACATAATATTTGACGACCTATACGCTAAACAAACTTTTTCATGTTGTTGATTTTCTTATTGAGAAATGGAATTTTTCAAGAGCTAATAAAAAAAGCCATTTCTAGACTACTGTATGAGAGATTCTGTACTTATAAAAGTACTTTTTTAATAAGTTGTCAAGTTTATCTAATTTTTGGAGTTAAACTAAATTATTTCTTGGCTTACTTTCCTCCGTTCTACAGGAAGTTTTACTGCCTTAAACCGTTACTCATTAAACAGGGTACTCTGGGGCCATTTTCTGAAAACAGCTCTCTATTGGAAGGATTGCTAGTAAAACATCACAGTGAAGCGATATTCTAGAAGTTGTATTAATAGTTTAGAAAAAAAATTAACTGCTGCTTATAGCTACCAATTTAACTTTGAAGTCAATGCTCTGTACCGACCTAGACACCATACCCAGGAGACATAAAAGAAAGCAGAGTTTTTCCCTCAGTGGTTGAGTTTTCCTTGGAGAAATCTAGAGAAAACAGCTGTTAGGGAAAGACAGGTTCCATGACGTATATACATCATATGGAACAAATGGAAACGTCCATAGGAATTCAGAGAAGGGAAAGTAAATGGTGGGCTAGGATGACCGTGGAGCATTCCCCAGACCTAAGAGAAGAGGAGGTGGGTCCACAGGGAAACTCTTGACTAGAGCATAGCCAGGGCCAGGCAGGGGTGGCGGACAGGCAGAAGACCCACCGACACACTCAGAGCAGTGATCCACAGTGAAGACAGAGTCTGTATGTGCTGAGTGTCTGCTCTGCACCATGAGCTGTGCTAAGCATTTTAAAGAGTTCCCTACTGTCCCTGGGTGGCGCAAATGGTACCTGTGCTCCACTGCTAACCAAAAGGTTGGAGATTTGAGTGTACCCAGAGGCGCTTCGAAAGGCCTGGTGAACTACTTCTGAAAAATCAGCCACTGGAAACCCTATGGTGGAGAGTTCTCCTCTGACACACACCGGTTGTCATGAGTCAGAACTGACTGATGACGACTGGTTTGGTGTTGTCTCCTGCGACATGGAGAACAGTCTTGGGAGACTGGTAATGGAAGATCGACGTCAGAAAACTAAAGTTAATGGTTTTAATGGATTTTTTAAAAAGTAGTCTGTGAGCCTTACTTTCACTACAGCTACAAAATATAATATGCTTTTAAAGCAAAGTGCTATGGCACAGTTGCTTTAATTAGCTGTAAAAGGAACTTGGCCTTCAGTGTGAGAAGAAAATCTTCATTTTCTAAGGGTCATTTACCAAAAATATTTCACATCTTTAATTAACTTAATATTAATGAAATTAAAGTGGATAACTGAAAAGCTTGTGTTGCTATAAGTTCAAAAGCAAATAAACATATATGTTTCTTATGAGACAGTTTCATGGGATATTTTACTGTTTCAAATCTAAAAACAAATACTTAAGTTTTACCATCTTATGTAGGAAAGGTTTTATTTATTTATTTATTTATTGGCGGTTTCTGGAAGTGAAGTGAATAATGAACTCTTAGTCTTTGAAGTAACTAATGAATATGAGCTCTTATGGAATTGGGGCCTTGCCTCCCTCTCCCCTCCCCGCACACTAAATCCCACCACACACATGATTCAGCCTTTTTTTTCTTTTGATTTCTATTTATTTACTTTAATTTGAACCTTTTCTCATACTCTGATTGAAAAATCTTGCTTTTCACATGACTGGCTAATTGGGACTGATTCCTGGGATATTATAGGGTGAATGCGCAGGTAGACACTCTCCCAGCAAACCTAATGATACGATACCTGTATTTACGACAGTATTTTCTCAGCTTTAATCCATATTGCTTTAGTAAGCAACACATTTATGGGGAAAGGAAAAAAAATCTTTAATTGGGAATCTATCCTCACTACTGTTAACTCACTGCTGATTTTTTAAAAAAGGGATCTTATCAAAACTTTGGGATTTATGATTCTCTTTAATCATGGCCTGGAGTAAAGGTGAATTGTGTTAACATTGTGCAAACAACTAGAGAATAATTTTAAATATTCATGGAGTCCTGAAGAATCCAAGTGGTGAAGAAGATCAATTATTTTATGTTATAAAGTGATTATGTTTTAGTGTACCTATTACAGCAACATCGTATGGGGTCAGCACTATTGTGTTATGCAGATGGTGAGTGATGCAACCATCTCCTGACCTGCGGAATTTACATTTTCTCCCAGTTTCTATTCCTATAAACTCTGCTGCAATGACTAGCTCCACTTCGACATTTCTGAGCATATATGTACTTCTGTGGAATGAGTTCTAAGAGGCTGATTAGCTGCGTCAAAAGGCACATGCATTTTAGTTTACCCTTCAAAAATGTTGTGTCAGTCATGGAAGAGAGGACTAAGGCCCTCACTATTATAGTGCATTAAGAAATATTTTGATCTTTGCCACTTTGATGAGGAAAAAATACTGTAAAAAATTTTGTTCTTTCAACCTAAAAAGGCTGAGCATTTTAAAATAGGTTTAGAAATCATTTTTACATATTTATATAGTGAAATGTACACCATGCAACAATCTAGCCAGATGTAGTAAATACACAAAGATAACTCATGAGCATCTAACTCGTTAAGTGATAGAAGACATGACCATTTGTGAATATAACCCAAAATACAAAGCATACGTGCAGAAGGGGCAACATGTGGGGGATGAAGGGAATTCACGTTGAAATAGACTAGGGAAGGTTTCCCAGAGGAGAACACATTAAAACTGGCTATGAAGGAACGGGCAGGGTTTAGGCATATGATTCAGACTCACTGCTTTCCCATCAGTTCTTTCTGCTCTCTCTACTTCATCTGACTCACGCTGGCCTTTTTCACTAGGAAGTAAACAGGATAAATACAGGCAGAACTGTCTAACCACTCTAGTTAGGAATCATGGTGAAGCAAAGCAGACATCGCTGACTACAAGGTAAGGGGAGTGTCTTTAGGACTTGTTTTAGGGCATTTTTCTCCCAGTAAGTAAGGAGACGTCTCCATGCCTTTTAGGTAGCAGGAGTACCCAAATTCAGAACATAGCGTATTACGTTCAGCGGCAAATCGAACTTGTAACTGTACTCTAACTATCCAGTTGAATTGACTTCTTTAGACTCTTGTGCTGCAGCAAAGTGTCTTGGTAGTGTCTGCACGTTCCTGCTGATTTAGGGCTCTAAGCAAATAAAATGAGTGTTTTAAAATTGCAATTATCCTTGTCAAGGCAATAGTAAACCTGGGTGAAATGTTTCACTTTGTAAGGCCCAGACATTCTGATCTCCTGACTGTCCCCAATGAAGACAGCAGCCACCACTATATAAACAAACAAGTAAAAGAATCTTTGAGACAGGAAAGAAGACTAAATTCAGGTATTATTTGGTAAGTTACTGATCATAACTCAGTAAACTGACTTTAGAAGTAAGATATATATTAATAAAAAGTTTTGAACCCTAATAATGTATGTATTGCTGTGTTAGGATCTGTGAAGAACACTGAAGAAAAAAACTGCATGTTCTTCAGGGAATGCAAGTATTATTAGAGACACATATAAAAGAAATACATGATGTCAATGGTGCATCCTGCCCGTTACCGCACCTACACAGTGTGCCAAACACGGGCATCCTTTCATACAAACCTTGTCTGTTGACCCATTTTCTGGAGGGGAAACTGATGGTTAGAGACATCATATGTTCACATAACTTATCAAGGGCAGAGCCAGAATTTGAACCAGGTCTTTTTAAAGCCCATGCTCTTAACCGCTGTTTTAAAAATATTATACAATTAAATAATAGGTTGAAATCTCATGAAAATTGATGGGAATCATTTTTTAAGCAAACGTGAATAAGCACATGATTTATCTAAACCAAAGAGGGCAACACTGAACTCCACAGCTTCAGTTGCCCCGTGAAATCAGGCTGTGAGCTTTACGGAAGCAGACTGCCACATCTTTCTCCTGTAGAGCAGTTGGTGGGTTCGAACTGCCGACCTTTTGGTTAGCAGCCAAGTGCTTTAACCACTGCACCACCAGGGCTCAGTTAATTAATGATAATAATGATCCACAAAATATTGATGTGCGGGTACAGTACCTCAAAGTGTTCATGTGGCCAATGTTATTTAGCTTTGGTTAAATTATTTCTCTTTTTGTCTAATATCTTACTTCATTACCTCTCCTGAAGTTCTTTTAGAAGTATTTTTAAAATTCATTTATTTTTAAAGTATAACCATATAAACTTAATTGAACTTACTGGGTTAAGAAAAGAACAGTTGCTACTCATCTCTTCTCTTGTCCTATTCTGTTCTTTTAAAACAAACATGGATTAATGTTCAAAGTTTTTATCTTAAACACATCATTTTAGTGATTTTCCTCAGATATTCTACCTTTGCTATAAGCTTTTTATTTATTTCAGTGCGGTAGACTGTCATTACTTTTAAAATTTATTTTCTTGGTGAATGGAAGCTTGGGAGCCTGAAATTTCCACCTCGCTAAATCATGTAAAAAAGCTTCCATCCATAAACGATGCTATGTCTTTTTCCCCTGTCCTTTCCAGCCACCTTATCTACTGCATTCCGTTTTCACACGCATCTGCCACACCGGATTTGGGGCTCAATGTAACCAAAGCTGTGCACTTTGCTTGTACTATTCTTTTTGACAGAATCGACTAGAAACTGGTCAGCAACTGACATAACCTTTCACTTGACTTAACTGCAATTTCATGAATATTAAAACAGTTTCTGCACTGGAAAACACAATAAAAATAGTCTTCCTCCTGATTCCACAGACTGATCTTTGCAGCCTGAGAAAAAAGTTCTCCTAGAAAAGTCTGAGTGTTTAAGAAAACTTCTAGTGGTCCTCTTTCTCCTCACTAAAGACAAAAATTACCGTTGTTTTCTTTGAGAGCGCATTAGCTGTTCCATTTAATAGGGAGATAAATATGCCTTAAAATGTTCTATTTCTCAAGTGCATATGTGAGTCTAACAAGGGAAAGTGGCTACCATAATGCCTCAATAGAAGTGTGCCTTATAGTACCACTTTTCCTTTACCTCAATCCTGATCCTGGTTACAAGCCAGCTAGAGGATGTATTTAGCCTATATAAGAAACAGAATTCCAAAGCCCAGCGATCAGAGAAAGGAGAAAAACGGCCTGTTGGGAAGGTGGAATCTGACAACCCAGTCCTTCTCGTCCCGAGATTCTCTTCCTTCAGTTTCTTGCTGATTCCTGTGCATCTGTGATTGGCAGGAGTGGTGGTGGTAGAGGGTATTCCTGGGTACTGCTTATGTTTAAAAACACAGAAAGAAGAACTTTCTATGGATTTTCCATTAAAAAAAAAAAAGTTGTAACTTTAAAAAGGGGAAAAAAAGGTATTATTAAAGGTAGTAGATAATAACAGGGAATAAATACTGTATACAGAGACCTAGACAATTGGTCTTACAAGGTGTAAATTGTTTTTCAAGATCACAGGTCAGTCCGATTCCTAAGGAAATCGTGGAGTAAAAAATGCTACCCACTGAACTTCCTCCTTCTTACTCCATTGGCTTTTTCCTCTCCCAAGGAAGTTTTCTTCCCTTCTAGAGGTGGAGTCCAAAAGCACTTCAACCATCCGTTTAGTTAGCAGGGGTATATTTTCACAGCCCAGAATAAAATAAGCTAAGAAATTGTTCCCGAAATGATAGAATCTCAAAGGAAACAGGTGCTTTACTTTGAGTTTACTAAAAATGTGGCAGAAGTGGGATAATTATAGCTAGAAGGTTTTATAAAGGAGGTAATATAGAGCTACAAATTGTGAAGCAGAATCTCTCCCACTGGAGTGTTTCTAGAGGTAGCTACCATTGTGGAATGGATGGGATTTGGAGGAAGACCCACATGGAGCCCCCAGCTCTGCAGCTGTCCATTAGGTGTAAGGACCTTTATCTCCCTTGTTTCCACCATCTGTAAGATGGGATAATATTATCATACATACTTACAGGACTGTTGGATGACGAAATTGGGCAACTTATATAAAATAGTTAATACAGTTCTTGGCACAGCAAGTGCTCAACAAATTACACATCATTTATTTCTCTATCTCCTACCCCACCATACCCACCTTTGTTATTGTTGTGTGCTGTCAAGTTGATTCCAACTCAAAGCCAATGAATGTACACACACACACACACACACACACACACATATATATAAGTCCTGGAAAATATTTTTAAAGAAAAGAATAACTAGTTATTAATTCACCTAAAACTATTAAAACAGGAAATACTAACATTTTAACTAATATGTGGAAGGCCTTTCAAAAACACCCTTCCCTTTTCTTCCCCATCCCTTCTCTGGATCCTTGGCATAACCACTTCGGAAACCGAGGTGTCTTAGCAGTGGTGACTTTGGGTACTGCCTCTCGCATGGCCAAATCCCCTCAGTGAGGAAATACAAGGCCCAGCTCTTGCTCTCTGCTGGACACAGGGAGGGAAATGAGAGAAAGAAAATTACAGTGCAATATTTCAATCAATTATGCTGCCATATTCTGAATCACATCATCTTGTTTACTTCTGTAGCGCTCACCACAATGTGTAATTATCTTTTTGTTTGTGAAAGACAGTTTTGTTTTTTGGTTTTTCCTTATACTTAGTATTCTCCCTATTGAGCCAGAGGCAACCAGAACATGGGGCAGATTAAGATTGTTGTGACAGGAGTCACAAAGAGAAAGAAAGTATTGGTGTCAACTATTTGATTTCCAAATTGGATACTTAAAATTATATTGAGCAAATATTTTTCAAAGAAAGCTTTTTGAGAAAAAGAGTTGGGGAGGGGCGGGAAAGAGGGTCCCTAAATTTCAAAGCTCACTTGTATGAATCAAGAACAAAGCTTGGAGAAGAAAACACAATTGTAATATAAGTTATAGATACTACAACTCAGGGTATGGTATAAAGGAAGGAACAATCCACTTAAGGGAGCCATCTAGAGGCCTTCGCAGTGGGTAAGAGCTCGGCTGCTAACCAGAAGGCCAGCAGTTTGAATCCAACAGCCGCTCCTTGGAAACCCTATGGAGCAGTTCTACTCTGTCCTATAGGGTCGCTATGAGTCCAAATTGACTTGAAGGCAATGGATTTTAGCTTGAGAGAGTGGGGGAAGGGAGATGGTACTTCTCCATGGAAGGATGCTGGAAAGCTGATGGTGAGTGTTGTTGCACAGAAGAACAGAATACCCTATGGGCAGGAACTCAGGGTCCCATTGCCCTGCCAGGTATCAATGGGCGATGCTATGTGAGCTCAGAGGATTTGCAGCTCCAGTGATAGCCAAAGTGGGCTTGACTAGAGTGGGATAGGACCACACTCCCTACAAGAAATCACCCTGCCATTTTTCATGGCAGTGAGAAGACTGAAAGGTGTGGATGCTATGGTCACTTCAGTGCCAGAAGTAGCTTGACCAAAAGCCAGTACCCGAGCAGAGGTCAGCATGCCAGCAGGGCCACTTCGCACGCAGTTAGGGTGGATGAGCCTCCTCCTGCATCCAGACAACCACAGAGATGAGACATCACAGAAGGTTGTTCACTGGACTGAACCACAGGAAAGGCACTGAGTTAGGCTTAAGTAGCAAGTTCAGTTGTTTGATTTGCCCCAATTATCAGCTAGAAATTTTAGCGTCCGATAAAGATGATATAATTTATAGAAAATGCAGAAAACTGTATCATATTTTAAACATTAGAGTTGCAATATATAACGTATAAGCCTGCTCCAGTTGTTTCTTATCTGCCTCTCCAAGTTTGAGGGTTTGTCTTATTCATGCTGTAGTCCAGAAACAGAGCAGATTAGCCTGGCACATAGTGAGCACTCAGTAAATATTTTTTTTATGAATGAATGGAGGCCACATTTCTTGTATTTTTTGGTCGATGTCCATGACATTGTAGTTTGGGATATCAGGCAGAAGCATCACAAATTGGACTCTGTTTTCTTATAAAAGTATTGCACCTGATCTCCAGCTCTTTGATTTATTAAACGAATATTTATTGACGGCTGTCAATATGCTCCATCTGCTACATTCTGTGACTAAGTAGTGAATGAGATAGATGTACTTCCACCTGCACGGTTATTATTTGATATAACTGAAATATGGCTATACTTTCCAGACATTTAAGAGAGGCAAGATGTAGTTAAAATCATACTAAATACCTGGTAAATGGAGAACCATATTAACTGAAGAAAATGCCACTGTTTCGGAGAGAGAATTCTTAGTGGCAAAGGCCAATTCAAGGTGCCTTTTCACATCTTCTGTTCTATGTACTCTCGAGGGTATCACTGTCTATTCTAAGGGCTAGCCCATATTTATATTATGGTGGTTTTCACTTTGAAAGTCATTTTAGTTGTCTTTAAAATTTTACTCCACAGAAAGTTGTTGTAGACCAGTTCTTGACCTACTTTAAAAGTGCAGCCAAGTGGGAAATGTAGATGCTAATAATTATAATATAATTTTGGTTTTATA
>NW_004443959.1:22550903-22571464 GCF_000243295.1 Trichechus manatus latirostris | reverse complement strand
GGGAACAGCATTATTATTTCTACAACATCAGAAGACAGGCTTTTAAAATGAGTATCCTAGTATGCACTAACCTGTTAGTTATTGGGCCAAAGGTAAAATCTAGTTCTTAAGACAGTGTTTTTATTATTATGGGATTTTTTTATATGTTCTTATGTTAACTTTGTACAACCTTGTGTTCCTAAGATTATCATAGGGAAGATGTTATTAAACATCTTTATAATTTTACAGAAAAACATTGGAGGAAATTAGATATGTGAAAAAGTACAATGAAAATCTATCTCCAGATTCCATACTGCTGTTTATTCATTCATTATTTATTGATTATAACACAATCAGAAAACTCAACTATGCCAGACCAATGATCTAACAAACCCTGTTGTTGACGGTTGCTGTCAAGTCAATTCCAACTCATAGCTACCCCGTGTGACAGAGTAGAATTGCCCCCAAGGGTTTTCTAGACTGTAATCTTTATGGGAACAGATTGCCACCTCTTTCTCCTATAGAGCTGCTGGGTGGGTTCTAACCGCAGTGGTGTGATATCAAAACAACTGTCTATAAAAAATCCCTTTAGTTAACAACAAAAACATTTTTGGTAAGCCCAGCTCACGTGTATCAATATACCAACAAGGCTAAAACTATGTTAATTTACTTTTTGAACCAACTAATGCACTCTCGTCAGAGTTACCATTATTACCCAATTACCATGAAGCTTCGAATCACGTGGCTTAGTCTGCATGCACTAGAAGCATACGCTGTTGTTTTCACGGCTGCCGGTGTTTTTATAGTCGCGGATTTTGTCAAATTTTCTGGCATTTCAGCTAATTATTATTGTGGTAATTAGTATTTGTGAACCTATATCAATAACTTTTTTTGAGAATGAAGTAGTAATTAAAGGAAAAGGAGTGATATATGGGAATTAAAATTTATGCGTAACATTAGTACAAAAAACATTTAAGATTCTGTATGGTCTGGTACGGGGGTGAGGGGGTGACATCAGGAGTTAACTCACTAGGTGACACCAACTCTAGTGGTACCATTGTCTAACCACAACCTTATGGTTGGCAGCAGAGCACTTAACCATTGCACCACCAGGGCTCCTTTTTTTCCAATGATACACCAAAAGCCAAACCAAACTCATTGCCATCGAGTTGATTCCAACTCATAGCAACCCTACGGGACAGAGTAGAACTGCCCCCACAGGGTTTCCAAAGAGCGGCTAGCAGATTTGAACTGCTGACCTTTTAGTTACAGAGCTCTTAGCCACTGTGCCATCAAGACTCCTTTCCACCCAAAAAAAAAAAAAAAACAAAACACCAAGGACTAACCCTGCAAGCTACCTCTAACAGTGGTATCTGGTCTGTCTTCTGGAAGAGAACGGTTTGCCTTCCCCAGCAGCCATTTCCAACATTTAGATTTGTGCTGTTCAACACAGCAGCCACCAGCCACTCTGAGTGCTTAAATGTGACTGGTCCAAACTGAACTAAATTTGTCTGTTTGACGTTTTTTTTAATGTGCTACTAGAAAATTAAAAATTACTCATGTACTAACATTATATCCTACTGACAACATAGGTCTAGACAAACAACTCTCACGTCCTTTAACAACCTCTGCTCTTCTTGAACTCCTTTCTATTGTCAGCCTGTGTCACAGAGAGGGATCTGAGTCGCACAGCTTGACCACCAGCTCCAAAAGAGTGATTCTTCACTTGTCCTGCTTCAGGCTTCCAGAAAGTTCATTTGTGTTCAATACCAGGGAATCTCATTTCTACATTTATTACCACCTTTTCGTGAATTAGCCACATTTAAAATTATACTACTTTGGACATGTTATCAGGAGGGACCAGTCCCTGGAGAAGCACATCATGCTTGGTAAAGTAGAGGGCCAGCGAAAAAGAGGAAGACCTTTGATGAGATGGATTGCAACAATGGGCTCAAGCATAACAAGGACTGTGAGGATGGTGCAGGACCGGGCAGTGTTTCGTTCTGTTGTACACGGGGTCTCTGTGAGTCAGAACCCACTCGACAGCACCTAATAACAGCAACAAAATTATACTGCCTCTCAAGATTATTTTTACTGATGAAGGGTTTAAAAATATTCTTATAAAGAAAGTCCCTCCCTTTTGCCCTTTTAATAATTCTAGTTGTTCCTCTGGCATGAGAGGATACTTGTCCAGACACATTGTATGTCTACTATAATTCTGAAAACTGACATGTTTCAGGGTTCCCCCCAAGGATGTTGTTTAAGATTTCTTCCTTATGTTCATCTTCTATTCCACTTTGGGAGGCTGAGCTTCCTCTCACTGGCTTCTAGGGCCACAGGCTCACGCTTCGGTTAGATCCCCTCTCTATGTCCTCAGAAGGCTTTGTTTGCGCTGCACTTATAGAATTTATCACACAAGTTTCCTATGCTGGATCGTGACAGTGTGGGCCAAACCGCGGACTAAACCAAACCCACTGCCTTCAAGTCATTTCCGACTCATAGCGACTCTGCAGGACACAGCAGAACTGCCCCATATGGTTCCCAAAGCTGTAAATCTTACAGACGCAGACTGCCACATCTTTCTCCCACAGAGTGGCTGGTGGGTTCGAACCACCAAGTTTTTGGTTAGCAGCCAATGCTTTAACCACTGCGCCACCAGGGTGTGACAGTATGGAATGCCGTACTTAATACACAGCAAAACTCAACCTCTATGGAATGAATGAATAAGGAAATTAATGAGTTTGGATAAGGAGATTAATGAGTTGGAAAATTTAGATTATATTACTTTTACCTGATCATTTGTAAAGATGCTGAAATAAAATTATTCCCAAGGGTACCATTGTCAATTGTTTTCTATTTGTCTCTAATGTCCATTCAAATCTCTCACTAAGGCAAAACATATCATTTTAAATTTCTAACGGAAGCTGCGCCTCTTAGAGGAGATGGCTGATAATCTCTAGAACAGCATCACCCTAAACACAAGTGAAGATGTGTGATTTCCTTACATCTATACTTTTAAATATTAAACTTTATTTATAGAAATAAACACGTATCTGTCACCAGTCCTCACTGTTTGAATTTCTATGCTGTTACAATTACCATGAGTTCTTTCCTATTGGCTTCACAGGAAGCCATCTTTTTTCTCCTTAATTACATGACAACCATGTAGGAAAGAGAAACCCAGAGCTATGTTTGCAAAGAATTCGCTCTGTGTTCTGGCACAATACTAGATTTCTCATTCACTTCCTTTAATTTCTCACTACAACCATACAAGGTTGTTGTGTTATCCAATTATACAGAAAACTAAACTCTGACTCAAAGATTAAATGACTTACCAACGTCATAGAGAATAGAGAAGAGTCAAATTTCAAGCAAAGCATCTCTGACTCCCTTACCCGTAAGTACTCGAACACACCACCCTGTTCCTCAGGGTGCCACAGAGGCCATTCCCTCTCTGTTGAGTGCACCCACCACACCATCTACCAAGCAGTGCTGAGCTCATTGCACCCACCTGACACGTTTTCTTTGAACAAATCCAAAGGGTTTTAGATTCAAGTGCTTACTTTTGAAAGTAGCAAAAAAGCTACGCTCTTTCTTTGTTCATAGGATTTGTCAAAATTCAGTAAGACTTCACACAGATTAAGAAACCAGGTTTTATGCTGCTCAGGGCATATGTTTATTCATGTAGAATCTCAAAAAGAATTTAATAAAATGCATGCTATGCAAGATAGGCCATGACAAAGATTAGCACCATTTCTATTGCTTTCCTTCTTAAAGACAGATGTAAAAATTGAGGGCTGAGAAATATCAAATAACACCTATGTTTGATCTAGACAATCATTCTAAATAGTTTTGTATTTTTTAAGAAGTCACAAAGTATCAGCAGCCATAATTCCATGTGAAAATAAAGATACCCTGAAAATCTCTTTCAAGTACACATCAAAATTTATTTATAAAGTTATAATTGAGACTCTAGGAAAGAACCAAAGATAGTCTAAGACTACATGGATAATGTAAACTCAAGAAATGGGTTAAATTTGGTGCGCATTTGTCCTCAAACTGTTATTAAGTATCCTAGCCTGTCTTCAGCATAAAATAGAAGCCTATAGCCCAGTGGCCAGCATGTTGTCTACCATGACTCCACCTACCTTGAGGTATGTTTCAGAAAATTAATACTCAGGGGAAAGGTTTAAAAGCCAATGGGCTAACAGCAGTTTTTAAAAAAAAAAGTGTTGTTGACAGATAAATTTCTAGGAATTTCATTAACTCACCCGGTGACCTTCAGAAGCTTGTGCCCATTCCCTCTGCGTCAGCCCGCCTACCAGCAAAACTGGGACAAGAATTCTTATCCAGCCCACAGCTATGTTGCGATGCTTCATTAATTAAGGCTACTAAAAATATGTCACCGTCTCAGTGTAGGTAAGTGGGGAATATGTCTAAATTATGAAATTTGCTCTAAGCAAAATGGCACACTTCTGTTAACTCCCTTCAAATAAAGGGGCGTCCAAAGAGATGGATCAAGACAGCGAATCCACCGAGAGTTACCTGCTATTGGATAGGTGCACTCTCCAATATAAAGAAGTTACACTGTTATTAGTGTTTTTGCCCCGATTTCTTTACGGATTATAATTGGCTTTTACAAAAACATTTCACCCCTTAGGATTTATATGTAAAAAGGTAACTTTTAAAGATGGGAAAGCAGGAAAGCAAAATATCTATGATCTGCACTGTGATCCTCTAAGGAATCATGACAGCATTACTCTGAGTGTACACAGGGTAATAACAAGCTCTTTACCTTAGGTATTTAATTAACTGCAAAGTCAGCTTCTTCCAACATTTATAAAGACAGGAAAGAAAATACGTATTCTCTAGCTTATCAATACAAAACATTGCAAGCAATTTTATGCACTGAGAAGATCTTTTGAAAAACCAGCTGATAGGAAAGAGGTGCTTCGATGGGGTTGCTTCATATATTCGAAATTTAGTAATGAGCAGTAAACAGCTTGTGTACTAGATTAAATGTAAAAATTCAATTCACCACTTTGGTGAAGGGTACAACAGTACACAATACTGGGGAAGCCAGTACAACTTGTACAAGGAAAGGTCATGGAAGCTCCATAGACACTTTCAAACTCCCGGAGGGACTGAATTGCTGGGCGGAGGGCTGTGGGAACCATGGTCTCGGGGAACATCTAGCTCAATTGGCATAACACAGTTTATAAAGACAATGTTCTACATTCTACCTTGGTGAGTAGAGTCTGGGATCTTAAAAGCCTGTGAGCAGCCATCTAAGATACTCCACTGGTCTCATCCCTTTGGGAGCAAGGAAGAATGAAGAGAACAGGATACAAGGAAAAGTTTAGTCCAAAGGACTAATGGACCACAGCTACCAAGGCCTTCACCGGACTGAGTCCAGTACAGCTAGATGGTGTCCGGCTACCACCACTGACTGCTCTGACCAGGATCACAACAGAGGGTTCTGGACAGAGCTGGAGAAGGATATAGAACAAAATTCTAACACACACACAAAAGACCAGATTTACTGGCATGACAGAGACTGGAGAAACCCCGAAAGTATGGCCCCCAGACACCCTTTTAGCTCAGTGGTGAAGTCACTCCCGAGGTTCACCAGCTGGGGATTGGACAGCCCCCTAAAACAAAACGGGACTAATGAGGCACAGCAGTCCAGGGACAAGGACTAGAAGGCAGAAAGGGACAGGAAAGCTGGTGATACGGAACCCAAGGTTGAGTAAGGACAGTGTTGACATGTAGTGGGGTTCTTAATCATCGTCATAGGGCAATATGTGTACTGTTTAATGAGAAAATATTTTGTCTGTAAACTTTCATCTAAAGTGAGAATAGCAGCACAACTGGAAGAACGTAATCGACGTCACTGAATTGTACATGTAGACATTTTTGAAATGGTGTATCTTTGGCTATGTATATTTTCACCAAAAAAACACAGCCAAGAAGGGAGAGTGTTGACATGTCGTGGGGTTGTTAACCAATGTCATAAAACAATATGTGTACTGACTGTTTAATGAGAAACTATTTGTTCTGTAAACCTTCACCTAAAGTACGATTAAAAAAAAAAATTCAATTTAGCATTTGTCCAGTGCCTTCCATGTTTCAGGAATGGTGCCAGGCGCTGGGAACACAGGGTGAATACAACACGCTCTTTGCCAAAAGGAAGCTCACTCAATAACCAGGGGAAATGTACATTCTTCACATCAAGTCAGAATGTGACAAGTGAGAATTCCTTTAGCACATGGCCTCAGGTACACATCAGGAAAATGGGAAAAATAGTTCCTAAAAAGGAGATACTATAACAATATCAAAGGTCACTTTTAGACAACAAAGGAGAATGGGAATCCCAATCTGGATTCTATGATATTCTGATGTAAAATTGTATTTTCTGCCATAGTAACACAATGTTTACTACCACAAGTGTGATGTGATCAAGAAAATTCAATTATTGTGAAATGCCGGTAAACCAGGTAACACACAGCTGGAGAGATGGGAGGGGCATGTGCGACTCTGGGAAATGACTGACACCTCCACATGATTCTGTTTGGAATTCACAAAGCCATGAGGAATAAGTAACTGCTCCTCGTTTCTTAGGCAGAGCATCGCTTGGGATTGTTGAGCTGCCTTTCTGCATAGGATTCTCAGATCTCTGTAAAGGTTATGACCTTTATTTCCAGTATGATGCAATATATCCTTAGCCTGATATTTGTTTTGCATCAAAACCAACCAGATTTAGAGTCTGCAGTATATTTGTTTATATTTCTGAAGAAAATAAACTATTAAAATATGTTGTTCATCACCAACACCAGCTAGAAACAGTAGCGATATCTAATAAAAAGAAAAATTTCAAGAATTGGAGAAAGAGACCCTGGGATTTACTTCTTCCCTACTCCAAAATGTTAGCTATTGCTTGTTCATATTATAAAGGATTGGGAAGGCTGTTGGTCCCTGGTTCTCCAGCTTCTCAGAAATTCTAGGGAGAGCAGGAATGAGAAATTTTTTGTTCAAACTGGGGTTTAGCAGTTGAGGATGAGACAAACAAATTTCAGCACAGAATGAAATGGAAAAATACATGGATTATTTCAGGAAAAATTCCAGATCCAAAGGAAGATAAAGGGGAAATTGTACCATTAATCCCACTGAGATGAAATGCACAAACTGAAGAGGGAAAAGGGAAACGAGGAAGGAGAATTAGTTAGAGGTTCATCCTCAAACAGAGCTGCTGTTGTTTGTACCTAGGGGTGTTCCTTACCCGATTCCCTCTTCATTGTACTAGAAGATGGGGAGCAGCTGTGTGTGCGTGTGTGTGTGTGTGTGTGTGTGAGAGAGAGAGAGAGAGAGAGAGAGAGAGAGAGAGAGAGAATGAATTGGGTTTTCATCACAAAGATCCCTTTTCTTCCCCTATAATTTTGCTAAGGTCGACTTGTCCCCGTCAACTTTCAGTTCAGCTGGTTTGGTAGACCACAAACACACATACTGAGCACCCATCCTACACCAAGCATGCTGAAAAAGATACAAGTTAAATAGAATATAGTCCCTGCCCTTGAGGAACACAGAGTCTACAGGGGAAGAGAGATAAATTGAAGATTATGATGCAGGTGATGAATACTCTGTTAGGGGCATAGACAGGGTACCACCCAAATAGAAGAGGACACCTAACTATCTCATGGGGGCTGGAAATTACTTACTGGAAAAGGTCACATATGACCTGAAAATACATGGATGAGCTGGAGTGAAACGAAGGAGACGGGCTCCAACCACAGGTATAGGGGTTAGGATTTGCAACACATACTTTTGAGGGACACAATGTAATCCATAACAATCATCTCCAATATAGTAGGTGAAACTCTCTCAAATTATAACTGCTACTGAAATTCATTGTTCAGAGATCTTGAGAAGGTTTTCCTCAAATTCTCTTTGATGACACACAGCAGGGGTACTTCTGCAAGGCTCCTACGAAGTCCTGAGTTTACTAAGGAGGCCAAGCTTTGCTAGGGTTGCATGAATCTGAACAATTTTAGCTCCGATGCATACTTTTGTAAGAACGCTGCGTTACGGGGGCTTACAGGTCCATCTCTAAGGCAGGAGAGGAAACTATATGAACGTAAGGTCTAGGTGAACACCACTCCAGCTATTATTTCTAGTGGTGCCCCAGGAACTGGGTGATGGTACAACAGCTGAGACCCCATCTGGCTCTGTCAAGCCCACGAGAAATAACTACAGCAAGTTCTGAACTTCTACAGTTCTACTTAAAACAAACCAAACGAAAGAGAAGTTAAACTTTAATGCTGTCCAGTGTGTAGAGTGGCTTAAGGATACAGAGAAGATGCCTGTAGAGACTGAACTGTGTCTGCCCAAAATATGTACTGAAGTCCTGGCCCTTGTACCTGTGGATGTGAGACTGCTTGGAAATAGGGTTTGTTTTTGTTGTTGTTGTTGTTGTTATGTTAATGGGGTCATGATCAGAGTGGGGTAGTCCTAAATCTAATCACTTCTGGTTATAAAAGGAGCAGAAGAGATACAGAGACACAAAGACACACACAGAGGGAAGACAGACGCCAAGCAACACCACTGAACACCAAGGACTGCCGCAGTCACCGGAAACAAGGACAGAGGCCCATGGAAGGAAACGACATGGCCTAGACCTTGATTTGGCCTCTGGAAGATAAATTCTGGGACTTTAAGTACTTGCCATATTCTTTTACTGCAGCACTAGGTAACCAAGACACTAATTTTGCAAAATAGGAATTGTCCAAAGAGTATCAGCCACTCAGAGAGCTAATAGCAAAATTAAAATGGCAACTTGGAGTCTCAAAATAATCATTATTTATTAAAATGTGCCTTTTACATGTAATAATATGCAAATTATTTTCATTTCCTCCAATTTATTAAAACAGTAGATATTTCTATTTATTAGCAACTCTGTAACAAACTTACTGCTCTGAATACCTCATTCATTTTTTCCAGCTAACCCTTATACTGGCTATTTAGACATAACGGCAGTTGAATCCAGAAGCTGGTTTTCTTCAGGCCTGGAATGGCTGCCAACCTTGTTTCAGGAACTTTGAGCATGCGTCTGCGTGACTTGTTATCACGGAGGGGCAATAACAGCTCTCTACATCAATGTCAACAGAGAGAACAGATTCAAATGTATCTTCTCTTCCTCAGAGGGTTTCTTAAATTCAGCAACTCCAATACACAGAGGATTTGAATTTTCTAAGGTTCTGAGTTTCATGTGAAAACTCGTACACAATTTTCCACAAAGTAAGACAGCAGCCAACCAAACTGATGTGAAGATTAGAAAACAGTGAAAATCTTGTAAGAGTCTTCCCTTCCTACTCAACAGAATCATGGACTATTTTCTTTGGAGTTCGTGTGCATATGTTTGTGCATGTATGTATGTGCACACAAACACACACACACAGACACACACAAACTGAACCAAAACTTCAAACAAATACTGGGTCAGGCAATTGATTCACATTGTAAAAATGGCTTTTTTTTCTTTCCAAAAATAATTTGCTGTAGATAATTGTCTAAAATTATTTATTGTCGATTAATTTAAAAATAAGTGGCACTCTAGTGTATTTAGCACAGTTATTATACTCGAGACTTTTCTTTTCTCCTAGAATACATTTGTGTAAAGCAAGGTACCTTTTTTCATATTTTTTACAGCACTATAATTCTTCGGGGCAAGATGATTTGAATTCAGAGATAATCAGGCAGGTGGTATAGTACAGTGAAAGAGAACAAACTTTAAATATAGCTATGGATTAAAATTCTAGTTCCTCCACTTAATATCTCCAAAACTTGAGATCAGTGATACTTCATAAGGTTCTCATCAGGACTGAATGATATAGTCCTTGGCCCATGATGAACACTTAATAAATGTTGAAGTAACATGTGGAATTTTGTTATTATAAGGGCAGAGAAGGGATACAGGTATGGAAAGAAGGAAACTAATATTTATTATTGAGCACCTACATTATCCCAATCACCGTTCTACACCTTGCATATGTGTTACTATCTCCGTTTTACAAATGAGAAAACTGAGGCTAAGCAAGGTTGAGTTTTGTCCAGCTATCATACAGCTGATAACCAGTGGAGCTTGTTTTGAATTCAGTTCTCCTTCTTAAAACCTATGCTCTTATACATTTTGATTTCTATACATTGTATTTGTTGGTATATCATAAAAGACAAGTGTGAAAATAGACATGTCCAAGATGGAAATAGCTAAGGCACATTTATGTTCTACCATATCATAAAACGTGTCTTTGTTACAAGCTATTTTTTCTGCTTATAGTAATTATTTTTGTAAGTAATTATTTTTGTATGAATCAGCAGAACTCTTTCATTAGAAAAATATGTCTCATTGTTCGCCTAACTGGACAGGATGCTATTATTATCCTAGGATACCAAGATAACAGATATTTATACAGTGAAGTCAAAGCACGTTTTATATCATCTCAAGGACAATTTCTATTTATAAGCATATTCTTTCCAAACATATTCTAAAACTAATATAAATGCACAATACTGCATTCATTTGTTAGTGTCTTTTTTGAAATATGACTGAGCTTTATTAAGAAAAATAAATCACAAGAACTTTTTTTTTAAAAAAATACTGTTTTTCCAACAATAAATACCAAGACAAACAATTCATATTGTAGATATCAAGATGTTTTCACTATAAATAGCCTTTTTCATCTACTTATATATTCTTATTCTATTATGCAAACCACTGAGAACATGATAAATGAAACAGAACACTGAGAAATCTATGATTGAAATGTAAATTCTCATCGTGAAATTACAAGTGGAAACCACCTTATCTGGTAGTATTTATATTCTGTATAATCTATTAAATAATGGAGGTATAAAACCGTGCTAAATTTTGGCAATACACCAAAATCAAGGGAAATTAAGCAAGATGAAGGTGAAGTCAAGGATCTGGTGAATTGCAGTTTGTTGAAACCTGAGAATTTGTTGCAGAGAGATGCATTATTGACAGTCAGAGGTTTGTACTACAGGTAGGCAAAGAGAGATCAATAAAAAAACAAGTAAAGATCAAGAACAGAGAGATACAGAAGACATTTTTGGATGAACAGAAGAGCAATAAAAATAAGAGAGAGAAATATGAAGACACTAAAGGAGGTGAGCTGGCAAGTCTTCATATTTGTATCAGGATTGCCATTTTGCCTTCGAGCAAATCCTTATTTCTTTGTGCTGATGGTAGAAAGACCACAATTATTTGTAAGCCTGCATTCTCTTGCTGTCTTCTTTCCTTGTTGAGCCTCGATTATACTGATAGGATAATTTTAATGGGTTTCTTTGAAGCAATTTAGAAAATCTCTACTGGAAATACAAGCCTACAATGGACCCTTTAAATGACCACTAGCACCCATAAAGCCATTTGTTCTAGAAATAGATGCATTTAGCTACGTGAATGAAAGACTCATCTAATTCAGAATGCACCACTTTGTATCACTTTCCTGCTGGTCTAACAACAAGGCAATAGTAGTTCTTAAACAATTTTTCCCATTATCAAAAAAAAAAAAAATATACTTGTTGGAAACTTTAGAATACATGGCAAAGAAGGAAGAAGAAAACACAATAATCTAGAGCCCCTTGTTTATAATCACTTTTCCATTATTACATTATTATATTTTATCTATGGATAATTTTGTGATACAACTTAAAAATAAATGTACAGGATAGCATTTTCCACATTGTTAGAAACTTTATAATGCATCACCTTTAAAAGCTACATATGATTTTATCATATGGAAGGTACATAGTTTAATGAACATCCCTGTCAGACTTTAAGGCTGTTCACAATTGTTTGCTTTGGTAAATAACATGGCAGTAAACATGTTGGCATATGAAGCTTTTTGTGAATATTAACTTATTTTCATGGAACAAATTCTCAGAATTAGAATTATAACGTCAAAGAGCATGAACATTTTCAAGATGCTTGTTGGGTGGCACAGATACTTTTCACTAAAGGCAAGTTGCGTATTCAGTGAAAGTTTTATCAGTATTGTCACTATCATTTTATTTAGTTTTTAAAAAATGCCATACAGAAAAGTAAAAATTAGAACAGAGCAAAACTGAGCTTCGGGGATGAAAGGAACTGTCTTTTGCAGCCACTGAAGTAATTCATCATTTTAGAAGAGCAAAGAAAGGTATATTTTTTTCATTTTAAAATAACTTCCGTTTGGAAATTAAAACAAAATAAGTTATGTCCAAAGAATCATGCTTTTTATTTTATAAACATGAAAGGTCCAGGACAATTTTGAGAGAGGTGGAACAAGGACAAATCTAGGAAAACAGATTCAGATTATATGTTGTTAGGTGCCGTCGAGTTGGTTCTGACTCATAGCAACCCTATGTACAGCAGAACCAACGTTGCCCAGTCCCGCACATTCCTCACAATATTTGCTGTGCTTGAGCCCATTGTTGCAGCCACTATGTTAATCCATCTCATTGAGGGTCTTTCTCTTTCTCACTGACCCTCTCCTTTACCAAGAATGATGTTCTTCTGCAGGGACTGGTCCCTCCTGACAACATGTTCAAAGTATGGGAGACGAAGTCTCACCACCCTTGCCTCTAATGAGCATTCTGGCTGTACTTCTTCCAAGACAGATTTGTTTGTTCTTCTGGAAGTCCATGATATATTCAATCTTCTTCACCGACACCATAACTCAAAGGCGTCAATTCTTCTTGGTCTTTCTCATTCCTTGTCCAGCTTTCGAATGCATGGGGCGATTGAAAATACCATGGCTTGGGTCAGGTGCACTTTAGTCCTCAAAGTAAGAGTCTTGTTTTTCAACACTTTAAAGAGGTCTTTTACACAGATTTTCCCAATGCAATACATAGTCTGATTTCTTGACTGTTGCTTCCATGAGTATTGATTGTGGATCCAAGTAAAATGAAATCCTTGATAACTTCATATTTTCTCCATTTATCATGATGTTGCTTATTGGATCGGTTGTGAGGATTTATAAGAACTTTACACACATAATTTTATGTAATCTTGACAATACTCTTTGAGCTAGGCTGTTATTATCCCAATTTTATAGATAAGATTAGTGAGGTCATTTTTTGCTCAAAGTCATAAACCTATACTTAGGAATGCAGCATGGATTCCCAGGTCATATCTAGTTGGTTCCAAACCCAAGTTCCCTACATAGCTTCCTATATAACAGCAATAGACTTGCTCCTCAGAAAACTGAACAAAACTTCACTTGTAATTTCAGGGATTTATTTTAAGACACCCTAAGGCCCTAGGGATGTTCCACAGATCCTATAAACATGAAGATCACACAGCAAGTTGAGCTCAACCGACCTTTCCAGCCTTATCCCCCATAATCCATCCATTCAGCGAAGGGCTGCACAGAATTCTCTATTCTCCCATCCACATTCATGTATCATGCATTTGCTCACATGGTCCCCCTGCTGGAAAGGATGCCTTCCCCTTCTCTACTGAACAAATTCCTTCTCATCCCTCTACTCATGAATCAAATGTCATTTCTCCCATGAAGTTTTTTTTTTTTCATCTTCAAGACAAATCAATTCCTACTTCCTTTACATATCCCCAAAGTATTACTCGCTCCTAATTTTTCTTATTAAATCTCTTCCTGTTTAAATAGTTAGAGTGTGGTGTCTGTTTTTTTTTTTTTTTTTAATACAGGGAAAATCAATTCATATTTATTAACTAGATGGATATCAGTAAATGAGTAAATATTGGGATTCAGGTAGATCTTTTGATCTTTTCAGTTAAATATTCATAGATCATTCTTAATCTCAAGAAAATATATGGGGATGTGGTTGAGTGCAGCCAGATAGCAATCTAAATACACTTCTGGTTCAAATCATTAGCAATAGGCATCATTTAGGTTTGCTCCATAAAACTGGCCAATGAAGTAGAAACTCCAAAGGCATCTACAGTAGCCAGTGAATGACTGTCACTGCTTAATGGGAGGAATTATGCAATCTCTGAAGCAAATTTTGAGTATTAAAGTCAGGTCGAAGAGAAGATTCAAGTAATAGGCTCAGGGATTGCCAAACACTTACGAGTGCACTTCAGGTATTCTACTAAATTATAACCTTCTTGAAATCAACAACTATCGTTCATGTTGTTTCTTTACCCTGGTGTGGTGGGCAGCACCTGTGACGTGCTTCTAACCAACAGAGTATGGCAAAAGTGAATAGGGTGTCACTACCATTATATAAGACTTCATCCTGCCAACAGATTCACTCTAGATTCTCTCTCTCCATTGCTGCCTTTGAAGAAGCAAACTGCCATGAATCCTACAGCCACAAGGGGATGAATTCTGCCAGCAAGCTGAGTGAGCTGGGAAGAGAACACTAACTCAGTTGAGCCTCCAGACAAAAGTCCAGCCTTTGTGGATACCCTAACCGCAGTCTTGCAGAAGCCCCAGATAAATCATGCCCAGACTCCTGATCCAAAGAAACTGTGAGATAAGAAATGTGTGTCCTCTTAAGCTGCTATGTTTCCGGTCATTTCTTGTGCAGCAATGGAAAACTAATACACCATGAATTCAAATTGCCCTCTGATCTCAAAACATGTCCTTTGTTGATTAGAACACTCATTTCTGTCTTGAATCACAGTTTTGAACATGTCTAACTTTCCTGCTGTTTGATAACTTCCATTAGGACAGGAATCATGTTTACATATCTTTGTATTTGTAGAGACTAGAGTGCAAAACAGAGCTTCCTTCGCAGTAGAATAGTGTAAAATTTTATTGAATAGAAATCGAGTACAGGAACATTCTAAAGTGTAAAATCAATGAGTTGACAAATAGTAATATCAAAATAATCAAAGGATTTTCAAAGTTATTTTTACAGAAGAATTTTGAGACTGAGAACTTTCTAATACAAAATTACTACTGTATGATGGCATAGGGTTAAGTGCTACAGCTGCTAACCAAAAGGTCAGCAGTTCGAATCCACCAGGCGCTCCTTGGAAACTGCATGGGGCATTTCTACTCTGTCCTACAGGGTCGCTATGAGCTGGAATCGACTTGACAGCAATGGGTTTGGTTTTTGGTTTATAGTATGATGGTCATACTATCCTCCTGTCATTTCTATTGTCTGCAATTTCGCACACGGCCTTGTTAGAAAAATACTGTTTTCTCCTTGGTTCGTAAATTTATGTAGTCAAAATCAATCCCCTGAGGTGAATAAAATTCATTTTCCCCAATTACTGTTACTTTTCTTTATGTCCTTTCTCCCAGACTGAACTGGAAGAAATAATTTATGTCTAATACTCCTGGGTTTATCAATGTGAAGGATATTTCTGTATAAATATTTCCTAAACAATCAATTGCCCAAAAAGTCATATAGTCTTCCTCTCCTATGGAAAGACTAAAATGTGTTTACACTTGAATCAAATGGAACATTGAGGTACTTTTATGGATTTGCACCTTTATCAAATGTTCTAACTGCAGATGCATAAAATGTAAAGATAGGGTGGTTAGACCACCAAACAGGTAGTGAGGACAGATGAAAGCTTTTATTTTTTTCCCCAAATATAACCAGCCAGAGTAGGGATTTCTTTTCTTCAATAAATCCTTTATTTGACTGAAGAGACATACCATTTTTATTAAACTTCCATTTTAAAGATTCATCAAGTTACTTACTGACAGCACCAGTAAACAGAGTAAAATGGTACAAATTGTTTTTTTCAGATTAGCGTAAGGATTTAATTGCATTGGGCTTTTCTTTCTTCATCCTGGCATTTATCCCTTTGGCCAACAAGAAACATAACTGACTACTGACCATGTTCCAGAGCATGCAAGTGACACGGAGAATAAAATCTCAAAAGATTTTATTTCATCAGAGTCAAGGATTGTATGTTATAATTCTTTTCTTTAAATCACTGGATTTTAGAACTGGAAGCAACTTAAAAAGTACAAATGAAGAACCCAAGGGATTAAACTGTTTGTCTAAAATGACCCAACTCTTTAACGGCAGAGAAATTCCTAGAACACAGATCTCTGACTCTGATGCTTTAAGCATTGCTCCTTTATCTGAGCTAGCATCAGGCACGTATCTGAACAAAGGGAAAACAAAAAGATCACGTCTCTTTGATGTTAGAATTGGAATTGTTGACTGAGACCAATTAAAATAATCTTTTGCTGTGTTCTTTAAGAAGTTGAGTGAACCCTCATTCTTATCAAGCTTCCTCCCAACACCCAATCAAGAATCAGGTTTAGGGTCCTGGTTTCGTGCGACATCCAAATTAATTGGCCTTAGTGCTTCTGTTCTACCTTGCAGTTCCTTGCATAGTGCCCGGGGTCTTAAAACTTTGCAAACAGCCATCCAAGCTACAACAATTGGTCTCTATTCACCTGGGGCAACAGAGGAAGGAGAGTCAGGAATAGGAAGAAGAAATGGAATGTGTGGCTAATTGCTTACATCAACAACTGTCTCCTTTGCCTTGAGACCAGAAGAACTAGAAGGTGCCTGGCTACCATTCCTGAACATTTTGATCAAAGACTGTACAGAAAAATCTTGATCTAAAGGGAAAAATGCAGAACAGAATTTCAAATTCTCATGGACTCCTGACTTTCTGGAGCCATAGAGCCTGGGTAAACCCCTGAAAATGTGGTATTGCCCTGTGGTATTCTTTCAACCTCAAACCAAAAATATCCCCTGAAGTCTTTTTAATACCTAACAATAGTTTAGCATAACTAGCAATGAATGTCTGCCTTGAGCATTATGCTTTTTTAAGATATATCTATATGTGATCAAACTGACAACAGTAACTCGAAAGATTAGATAGGAACCTTAAGGGACAGTGAATTTATGCTAATGTGGGAGTAACAACTTAGAAAAGGAGGGTGAGGATGGTCCCACAACTCAAAGAACATAGTCAATGCCACTGAATTGTACATGTAGACAGTGTTGAATTGGCATACGTTTTGCTGTGTTTAATCTCAACAGCAAAAAAATAAATTATAAAAAGATTACGTTAAATTAACTGAAACGAGGGAAATTTTCTATTACAAGTTTTTATAATTCACAGGAAGTATCCATTTAATATTCTTTGTATATTATTTTATCATAGGACCTTGGGCAGATGGGTACCTTAAATTAATGAGGAAGATCAAGTTTGAGAGGAACTACCTTTAGCTACTAATCTAATTAGACTCACAGAATTAGGTATGCTGTTCCCTGTCCCTGCACCTCGGTCCCTGCAGCTTCCTCTGCTTCCAATACTACTCACGTTCTTTGTCTGCCTGGCTATCACTTGGTCACCCTTCAAGATGTAGTTTAAGAATCATCTCTTTTATAACAATTTTTCTGATCTACTACCCTCTGGGAAAGCTGACCATGCCCTTTTAACACTATACAAGTATCACAGTATATACATCTTCTTTTTTGTTTTTTGCATGTATCTCTTGATAAATCTATCTTCCCCCTACAAAATTTGCAGGAAGGAGCCATACTTTATTAATCTCTGCATCGCTAATGCTTAGTATGGGGCCCTGTGGCACTATGGTTAAGAGGTTGGCTGCTAACCAAAAGGTAAGCAGTTCGAATCCACCAGCCGTTCCTTGGAAACCCTATGGGGCAGTTCTACTTGGTCCTATAGGGTCACTATGAGTTAGAATTGACTTGACGGCAGTGGGTTTAATGCTTAGTATAGTCCCCAGTACAAAACAGAGAGTCTAGGTATTTTTGAAAAAATAAAAAATAAATAAAGCTTCTAAACATTTGGCATACTGGCTGTATTTGCCTAGGCAGGCCTTCTTCCTCACGATACAAGCAAAGCATATGTTATAAATCACTCCTATGTTCTAAAAAATTCGTTAATAAAATAACCACTCTTTGAATTAACAACTGTGTTTCTAGGAATTTATCCTGAGGAAATAATTATAAATGAGCATACAGATAAAGCTATGAATATATTCATAAAGGTACAATTTATATTAGTAGAAAAGATTAGAAAGTTTAAATTTTCATTGAAAGGGGATTAACTCAATAAATCACAGAGAACCAACATAATGGAATAATATATAACCATTAAAAACGATGCTTAGAAGCATATTTAATGCTATGGAATAGAGTTCCCAATTCACTGAGAAGTTAAAAATGCAGATAATACAGGCAGATGTGTGATATAATAAACAAATACATCTATTCCTTGCTATTTTTTATATTTATTCCTTGCTAGGGAGCCACGGTGACACAGTGGTTAAGAGCTATGGCTGCTAACCAAAAGGTCAGCAGTTCAAATCCACCAGCCACTCCTAGGAAATCCTATGGGGCACTTCTACTCTGTCCTATAGGGTCGCTATGAGTCAGAATTGACTTGACAGCAATGGGTTTGGTATTTTTGGTTTTTATTCCTTGCTAAGAAAATTCCTGAAAACTCTGCCCCCTAAATGAAAGCATAATTTCACTGATTTTAATGAGAAAATTATCATGTGTTCCCATTCAATCCAAGATACACAAATAATTTCCACAGATAGAAAAATATAAAAATGAAACAAAAAAGGCAAGTTTCTACGTGTAATAAACAATACATTTAAAGTAAACCAACAGGTTTGGTGCATGAAGTGTAAGTGATGATGGACTGGTACACCCAGCAGAGAAGACTTGCTCAAGGGCTGACGGAGGAAGGGTGTGAGGTGATGGAATGTCAAGGAACCAACTATCAGACATACAACCTTTGTGGTTCATTGTTATCATGCACTCAAACACCACTTAAAATTACAGCAAGAATAACACCTTTAGGGCAAAATAAAAATACAAATGCTTGAAAACACTTGGAAATAGCGCCCAAGCGGAACAAACTGAAGAGTCACAGAAGATGCAGCCTCGGCATCCCGCTTTCTCAGATTATTCTTTTTTTTTGGGGGGGTGGGGGATGAGTTATTTTGGGTCTATTCAAACATGGCATGCAATTCTAAGTTGTTCACGTCTTTGTCTTACTAGAATCTGCTGTTTACAGTAAATGGGTGTGTCTGCCCGAAAGTAACACTGAAATACCACTTCTCATACTGTTTTTGGGTGGAAAAGCTGGTATACTGATTTTTTAAAAGGAGTTGTAAAAAAGAGGTATAACATGATTGTTAATCAAATAGTTGTAACGTAAGGCACATCCGTAAACGTACACACATACAAAGAGTAAGTAAGATAGACGTAAACTACTGAAAACGTACATGTAGATACAACATGGCAACAGTACATCTCACTGGGTGATATCCATTGCTGTCAAGTCGATTCTGACTCCACGCAAACCTGTAGGACCGGGTAGAACTGCCCCCCAGGGTTTCCAAGGCAGTTATCTTTACAGAAGCAGACTGCCACATCTTTCTCCCATGGAGCGGCTGGTAGGTTCAAATAGCTGACCTTTTGGTTAGCAGCCAAGTGCTTAACCACTGCACCACCAGGGCTCCTTACTGGGTGATAGGATGATAACAATTTCTTTTAAAATTTTTCTTAGTTATATTTTATGGTGTTGTAATCTTTTGTAATAAGGTCAAATAAAATGATTAGAAAAATAAAATACATATGGCAAATATAAATTAATGAATATCCCTAAAATTGTAATATTGATTTTTATAAAAGAAGCATACTTTATTTTAGTCTTCCCAGATATCTTCCAAAAATCCTTATTTTGTATAAAATTTTATAATTTTTTCTCTTTTTCTTTTATTGGAGACAAAGTTTTAGAGCCCTAGAAGATAATCATTTACTTTGACCTCTTTTCCTACAAACTTCTTATAAATAGAGGTTTTGCATTATCTTTCTGCCTTTGTGTCTATATAAAGATCTGAGAAAGAAAAGTAATTCAGTTCATATAAAAATTATTCTTTTATGACTTTCATCTGCATATGTACTTGTAATGCTGATGTCTGATAACAGAATGAAATCATCAGCATTTAGCTTCTGAACCGTTGTCCAAAGCAATTCAGTAAATGTGATTTATGTAACTTTTCCTCTGGCATCTGTGACACAAATCTATTAGTGTTTTGCTTCCCTCCTGCCTCCCCCACAATGCAGCATAGAGTGAGCGATCAGTTATGGCTGCTATGATTACTATTGCTATGTTAGATAAGATCTATGCATAATAGTTAACATAACAATTTTCTAATGAAAGAGCTGAAAAAATACAGAACATTGTTAAAGTTAAGTAAATTAAGATCAAGGGATTTCTTCTCTTCTCGTGTTATCCGCGCGAATATTTGCTATATAATTCTTAGTTTTAATTCAGCTTGGCCACTCCTAAAGAAAATGAGATAAATGAAGCCAAAGACACTCATTTCTATGTTTTATGTTTCTGTCTGTGTTGGCCTGTTTCATGTCAGTGTGTACGTGCATGTATATGCATGTGTGCATTCATTCCAGTATACTTATACTTGGGGAAAAAAGAGTTCACTATTTAAAATAATCTTTTCCTGTTCTGCATCCTACTTTGGTACGTGGCGTCTGGGGTCTTAAAAGCTTGCAAGTGGCCATCTAAGATGCATCAATTGGTCCCAATCACCTGGAGTAAAGGAGAATGAAGAACACCAAAG
>NW_004443959.1:22549279-22550320 GCF_000243295.1 Trichechus manatus latirostris | reverse complement strand
AATAAATTACAAAATATAATTCAAAAGTGTATCCTCCATAAATGTAAAAAGTCTGAATATTGCAAATTTAGAAGGGTAGAGACATTACTCAAAGACAACAAGGCATTGTACATAATTTTGTCCAAAGCTATTATTTAAATCGATAAGACTTTCATATATGAAAAATGATTATTGAATGATTCAGGACTGATTTCAAAATCAGAAAGAGTATTAAAAGTATATACCCCGTTGCCCAGAGTCTAAGCAGATTCTTGGCTATATACAAAGGTATTAAAATCAGGAAAATTCATTTAAAGTTTCCCATTTGGAATTGCACATCAATGTTATTCTAGCCTCACTCTTTGAACAGAATCACAAATTTACTTCACTGGGAATTCTACAGCAAGTTTATCTTGATTTAACATGCAGTATATATCCCGCTTCATTAAAAAACAGCTTCTGAGTTAGAGCATTCATACCAGCTGGAGAATTTGGATTAAATTCAAATTCAGACCAATATTTATATGTAGTAAACTCCAAGGACCTGTGAAGAGCTGGGAAGCCTTCTGGAAAAGACGGAGCTCCCTTTACACATCATCATGCTATGTGCAATAAATAAACTAATGCAATCTAAGCATTCCTGCACAACTATGCACACGCATACACTGCTGCTGGCTGGCCTTCCTGATCATCAGTCTTGAGCACTGACTCAGTCAAGTGATACCAATTACTGTAAATGCTGTAAGATAGAGTGGGTAACAGCAACACGTGTTAAAATCCTGGCTCTTGCATTTAATTGCCAGCTGTGGAAGTGTGCGTCAGTTTAGGAGCCTGATCTGTACCTTATGCTCCCCAAGCAAGTACAGTAGGTTGGTGACAACTTAAGTCTCCTGATGGGCGCTATTAGAGGAGAGGAGCTAGCATGATTTCCCAGGCTTCCTACTGCTCACATGTTATTTCACACTCAATTCCTTGGTACTGGGGTGAATGTGCATATGTGTAGTTGGGGTGAAGAGCGGGCTCAAAACTGACCCAGTCACATCCATCCAGACAAACAGAAAA
>NW_004443959.1:22543187-22548380 GCF_000243295.1 Trichechus manatus latirostris | reverse complement strand
AAACAATTTGCTCCGTGATAATTTGGAATCTGTATCAAAACTGTGATTTGGTCCTCAATATTGACTCAGTTTATTCCCCCTAATAATTACTCTTAATTTATATTCTAAGGAATGCTCAACTAAATATTCCCAGAAATACCAAAATGAAAATTACAGTTTAGTCAGGAGTTCTTGAGTTTTTTATTTTATTTTATTTTTCAGAACAAATCACTACCCTATTTATCTTCTTTCTTCCCTACCTTGTCTACCTTAAATCTCTAACAAGTCAAATGCTGATGAAACATCAAGGCCTGGAAGGACCGACAAAGGGTCCTTCAGGGTCTTCATCCAAGTGTATGCAAGTATCTTCTGCATTACTTTCTAGCCTGTCAGGATAACAAACTTGGGAAACACCTGCTTTGTGCAATTCCCCACTGATTCATGACAGTGAGTCTACAAGTATCTGTTGAGCTCCTACTATGTGCCAGACTCTACTATAGGTACTGGAAGAGCAGTAATGTATCCAGAGGATGCACTCTCTTTCATTGCCTGTCTAGGAACAGAAATTACTCTGGTGGGCAGCTACTTCTTAAAGGAGCACTAAAATGTAAAATTCAGGAAAAAAGGGGGAGGGGTGAGGGTCTCTCCATATCTTCTATTCTTTTCTTACCTAGAAGTGTCTCTTCACCTTATCAGGCAAATCAACTCCATCTAGAAATCATTCATATCCTACATTTTTACTATATTTGGGAATATTTTTAGAAAATCAACAAATTAATAATGATCATTAAAATACAACTACTGGTTTATTTCCAACTATTATTACAACCATCAGTTTAATTCTCAAATTTTCTTTAGATGCACAATTATCTTGTTCATAATCCTATTTCCCCAACACCTAACACAATACTTGAGAAATAAAAATTGAATAAAAAATACTAATTGAATAATCAATGAATAAACAATAAGTGAATGATATTTTAAAAAATACGTAAGTCACTGAGTCCCTACTATGTACCAAGCACTATGCTAAATACTCTAATTTTGAAAATTGCCTTAAAATATAGGTACTATTTTACATTCTATAGATGAGGATGTCACATTCTGTGAAATTATACAAATTTCCCAAAGGCCCATAGGCACTAAAGGGAGAAAGCTAAATTTTTACTCAAATCTGTTTATTTCTAAAGCCTAAACCTTTTCATTATATCATCTTGAATTCCTATTCAATGTTCTTGTTTCTCCTTTTTATAATTTTCACTTTTGTGGTTTATCTTTTATCATTTAATTTGATAAAGTTAATCTGACAAAACTATCATGGATTTCATGAAGATTCTGGGGAAGGGCATAAATTCGAATCTTAGGATACTTTACTACAATTTTGAAATTTTGAAATATTAGTTTTTATCTACCTTCTTTGCCACATCTAATAATAAGAAACTGAGTTTCACTAGATATCCAGGTCTATGGTGGCATAATGTCATGGAAACTAAATTTTGCTCATGCAAAATATCTAGAAAAGTAAAACCCATTCTATTACAGCAAGAAATCCATTCTGTAGACATATACATATGTGTGGACACAAAATTTTAAGGCATAGAAAATTTTAAGAAAGGAACATTCAGGTCCTCAATAGTAGGTTCTAATAAAAGCTCGTACTTCTAATTAATGGCAAAAACATTGGCTTGTCATATCTAGCCCAATCCTCTTTCCACTAGACCCCACAGACTGTATTTCTCCCAAGGAATGTCAGTGATCTTGGATATAGGGCAGGAGTCAAAACAGAAGGTAAGTATTTTGAAAGCAGCTTTAAAAGCAAAACTAATAAGGTGCTCTGTCAATAAAGCTCTGACTATTGAGAATCACATTCATGGTACTCTCTCCTCATTCCCACTGTATATTCTATTCTTTGTCATATTTCTGATCTCAAAGAAATATGTTCTAACAATTTTCCAGACTTTACTCTCTTGATTGAATCACTTCAATATAAAGTATCAATAGCTCTTATGTTCTTACTTTTATGCTGCTTAAGATAGCCCCCTCACCTTGAATAGTTTCTCATCTTGGTTAGACAAGGTCCATACAATTATAATAAAACAAAAACAACCCATGGTCAGAGGAGAAAGCTAAGATGGAATAGGCTTTGGGTTAAAGTCAACTGTGAGACTTGGCTCTGAATGAAAACACAGAATACTTAAACAAGATAAAGGAGGCATTTCAAACAGAGGAACAATAAGAAAAATAAAGGGAAATGGAAAAAGTCTATGATCTATAGCGAGTTTAGAAGGGTAAGGACTTGCCTAGAAACTCTCCTATGCCAGGAAAATATAGATTTTAATATTTACACACTTCTTCCATATACACTGTCTCATATGACTCTCTCAACTATCCCATGAAGATGGGAAAAACTGTTATTTCCAGTTTTTAGAATAGTGAGTCTTAAGTCTAGTTTTTTTTTTTACTTTTTCTTCCGTCATTTATTTATCTATTTACGTATTTATTTATAATAATATTTTATTGTATTTTTGGTGAAGGTTTACCTAGCATTTGAGGTTCCCATTCAACAATTTTTATACAAGTTGTTCAGTGACGTTGGTTACGTTCTTCACAATGTGTGAACATTCTCATTATTTGTGTTTTGGTTGTTCCAGGTCTAGTTTGTTTTTATTTGTTTGGTTCCAAGTCTACTGATCTGCCCATTATGCCATAGTGCTTCTCAAATTAAAAAACAAACCAACCAACAAACGAACAACACTATTTGAGTATCTGCAAATCCTTGCATGTATTTTTTGCTTACTTAAAGGCTCACAGCTGGTCTAAATGCTTGAGTTCTGGGTCATTTGATGACAGGATGGGTTAGGGGAGGATACACAGTAATTTGATGTTGTAATATTTTCCTTTCAGGGTCATTCTCTAAAGATAGTTGCTATAAAAATCTCAATCATTTGTTATTCGTAACACTGATAATGAGATGTAACAATCAGAGAATAAAAACAAAATTATGAATACATATCGTTAATGATAACAAGAGACTTCAGGGAGGAGGGTTTCCTCATTTCTGCCAATCACTTAGAAAAAGACAATGTCTAAAACTCAGATCAAAGTTATAAACAGAAATACTGGAGTAAATTTTGACCTGGGACCCACTTCAACTCCTCTGTGAAGCACCGTTTACTGACACTTCTGGCCCCCATGCTGGATTTCTTTCCAGTGTCTTCTCAGGGTTGTGGAGCTTCTCCTTCCTGACACTCAGCACATCATACTGCTCCCCTCTGTCTCTTCATCCAGGCTATGGGCTCCTTCAAGGTTGGAACAGTCTTCCAGCTTTTCTTCCCGTGTCTGTTGGGACTTATTTAGCGTTTGTGAAAGGTAGGAAGGAAAACAAAGAAAATCAAGGAGAAAGGCAGGGGATGCAGCAATAAGAAAAGCAGTCAGGGAAAGAGAAGGGCGAACAGACTAGCAGAGAGGAAAGAAAGATAGAATTTGTCACTGCTGAAAATACTCAGTTTGATTATATTCACATTAATAAGCCTTTTTGTGTGATCCAGGTTTTTCCTTGTCTCTGATCTACCTCCAAGGATTTGTTTCAGACCACGAAACATCGCCATGCTGCTGCCAGGAAAATCAACTGGAAGCAGAACTGAAGGCTTTGCACATGCCTTTGGCCCCGGATATAGAATTCTGCCATGGAGCTAATTTAGCCTGAACGTCTAAATCATATCGATGCTTCTTTATCTTTTGAAATGTTTTGGTACCTGCCGTGTGAGAATGAGGCCCCCAAAATAATTGTGAAAGCAACATTTGCCAGTGTATAATATAAAGAGTTAGGACATTAAAGGAAAAGATAATTGGAGATAATTTAACTTCTGCATAGATAATTCATTCTCAGAAAATATAAGCACTCTACTTTTTATTTCTGGAACTTATGAAAATCATACAATTCTCTTAAATATGTTTAACTCTCAACAGATCAACCAAAAGACATAAAATTTTGGGTCTTTTAGGCATACATCATAAGATGGCCTGGAAGACATTCAAACTTTAAAACAAAGCTCTTGCTTTCAAAGTGGCAACATTCTACCACGGAAGACAAATGTCAGACTCTACTCTCCATGTTAAATCTCCTCTAGCCATTTTTTTTTCTATATTGTAAAGCAGTTACTTATGAATCACTGGGGATAATTCTAATTTGGTTCTTCCTAACATTAAACTATATATATTTTATATGTATTTTCAGCTCCAAAATATGCTTTAAAATGCAGTAAATAGACATAACTTTAGCCACAAGAAAATAGACAGCATTTTATCTAAACATACTAAGCATGGGATCCGATATTTAAATTACCCAGTGACCAGAAAAATAAAATATTTATTTATTTCTTGAGCGAATCAATGAGGTAAAATTGTTTTAATGGTAGCTGAATACCTGACTCTCAGATATTGAATATTCTAAAAAAATATAAATTTGCAAATTAGGGTTCATTTGTACATTTTATATCATTCTGCATAAATGCATAACTGTAACAGAGTCTCAGACACCAGATGGCATATGCAATTCATCCCCATTTTCACTCTATCTTATCATATTTAATAGCTGTGGCCTCACCTCTGACTCAGGTGTAGCTTACAAAATTGCCTTGGCTGGTAATAGGACCAGATAGCCTAATGGCCAAAAAAAAAAAACCCACTTGCCGTTGAGTCGACTCTGTCTCATAGCGACCCTGTAAGACAGAGCAGAACTGCCCCATATGCATTTGATTCAAATATACATGACTATTAAGTGCAAAGGACTCTTAGGCACTGGGGATGTATAAAGATTAAAAAAATACATAGTTTCTAAGCTCAGAGTATTTACAAAACTAACGCTTAACTCAGTGTTTAAAACACCATATGATCCCAGTAGATAGCTGTAGATGTGAAGAACAATGGAAGAAATGCAAAAATGAAGCATTACCAAGGGTGATGGAACAAACCCAAATACTTCTGATGGAGAGGGCAGAGAAGGTTTCATCAGGGAGATGGTGTTTGACTGACCCTTGAAATCTTTATATAGACTTTTCTATTTTTAATACAAACATATTATAAGCTTTTTTTTTTTTAATATTTTATTGTACTTCAGGTGAAGGCTTACAGAACATATAGTTTCTCATGTAACAGTAACACACATGCTGTTTTATGACATTGGTTAACAACCCCACAACATTTTAACCCTCT
>NW_004443959.1:22507777-22542869 GCF_000243295.1 Trichechus manatus latirostris | reverse complement strand
CCGTTGTAATGTCCCCCATTTCATTTCTTATTTGGGTTATTTGTGTCCTCTCCTGTTTTTCTTTTGTCAGTCTGGCCAGTGGTTTGTCGATTTAGACAAACATATTATAAGCTTTTTGTAAAAAAGGTTAAATATTACAGATTTAGATGGGCAAAAAGTGAATTGTCTCTTCTTCCACCTGTCCATGCAAACCCTAACCTCTGTTGAGATAACTAACACAACTCATTCCTTGTGTATCCTTTGCTCATAAATATATATATGTATACACATATATATGGTCCCCACACACTACTCCCCTTAAGAGAGGTCCCCAGGCTGTAGAAAATTCCTTGCCTCAAGCAGCTTGCTTGGCACACCCCGCAGCTTTGCATTAGAATCCTGGTTCCTTTGCTTGGCATGCCCCGTAACTTTACATTAAAATCCTGGTTCCTCTCTCCTTCACTGCTGCCCCAAAACTAGAGGAAACTGGCAGAAACCTGCTTAGGCACCATGTTGACATGCAGGATAACCTTTTAGCTCCTTAAATACCTCATGTGTAGTAACTTCCCCGCCGCTGGGTGGAGTTTAATTGCCATTTTCGGAACCTGCGATGCATGAAGTCATATGTAAACCCCATTGCACCTGCATAGTATGATTAAGAATGTTGCTGATATAACTTGTATGAACTTCCGACTTGTAAACCCCTTAAAAGTGACCTTTCCCCTCACTCGCCGAGCAGTCTTGGCAGCAGCAGCCCCGACTGCTCCTTTCCTTGCGCAATGAAATAAAGGTACTTTTCTATTCTCTCACCTTGGTCTCTTGTTTATTGGCTGAGACAAGTTGCATGGAGCAGAACCTGGGGTTTCCACCCGGCAACACCGTTTCCTCTCTCCATCATACTGCAGTAGAGCCACCGAAGTCCAGAGACTGAAGTCCACAATGTGCTCATGGAACCAGAAATTTGTAGTGGTGACTAGAATATAGAGTACTCAGATTTATATATGGCTAAAGAGGGCTGGAAAGGCAGGTTGGGGCTGAAACTATGGCAGACTTTGAATGTCACTCTAAGAACTGTGGAATTAATCTATAGAAAAAAAGTAACTTTGAAGAACTGAAAGAAGGAAATGACATGATCTGACTTATGCTTCAGGAATAGATATTTACAGCTGGTCATAAATGTCAGGGCAATTGGGGCCCAATTCTCTGAGCTTTTGGGACCTCAACGAAGGTGAAAGCAGAGAATCTGCTTCCTGCTCCACACCTTGTCCACTCAACCTAGAATGTGGTCCCACGGAATGTGTGTTTTTCTTGAATTTCTGCAAATATTTCCAACAAAAGCACAGATTGTTTGGATAACTATTACTGGAATACAACATAAATCACAAGTATAAACGGACTAAAGCAAGAAGTTAAACTTGTCGACCCTGGCAAGAACTGCCTTAAGCCGACAGTGACAGTGTTCCCAGCAGGACTCTGGGGGCCAAGGAATCTCCTCTGACAGCGCATCTACTTTCACTCTCTGTGACCACCTCCCTTCCAACAAAATTCTGTGTACTTAGTTAAAAAAAGGTAGGAATGAATATAACTTTACAGTGTATACATCTGTGCAGTAGAGGGCAATACTCTTGCCTACAGCACTTAAAAAACAAAAAACCTAATACTTTGCCATCAAGTCGATCCCAACTCATAGCAACCCTATACGACAGAGTAAAACTGTCCCATAGGATTTCTAAGGAGCAGCTGGTGGATTCAAACTGCCAACCCTTTGGTCAGCAGCTGTAGCTCTTAGCCACTTTGCTGAAATGCTACAAAGTCCAATTAAGAGACTCATAATTCACACGCAATTAATTGAGGCAAATCCACCTTTCTCTCACAAAACGAAATCATAGAAATTAACCCAAATATATTTTTAAAAATTAACTAATTTGTCAATCAATATCAGCAGTTTACATAAAATATTTACCCATCTTCACTGAAGTACTGAAGTATCACCACCCAGATATGACAAATGTAGATCTTTTGCCACATGTTCTACATATCTTTTTAAAGGAACAAACAAACAGCATTACAGATATAATTTAAGTCCCACTTTTACCCCTGGCCTATTTCCTTTCATCCTCCTCACTATTCTGAAGTTCATGGGTATCATTCTCATCTTTGTTGTTTGAGACAACTACACATATATCAGTTAGGATGACTTTGGCTGTAAATAGAAAATCTTGACTTAATTGGCTTAATCAGGAAATGATTTATGTGAGGGAGCCCTGGTGGTGCAGTGGTTAAGAGCTCAGCTACTAACCAAAAGGTTGGCATTTCGGATCCACCAGCCACTCTTTGGAAACCCTATGGGGCAGTTCTGCTCTGTCCTATAGGATCGCTATGAGTTGGAATTGCCTGAATAGCAATGGTTTTTTGGGTTTTGGGCACTTCAAGGGTTAGTTATTAGTTCAGGGCATGGGTGATGGCAACAAGGAGCTGGGTTCTTTCCATCTTTCTGCTCTGCCATCCTCAACTAACCTGTCCTCTGATGAGCTCCCTTCATGGTTCCAAGGTGGCTATACGCCTTACACGTTTTCAAGAGAGTAACATCCAGAGAAAAAGGTGAACATCCTTTTTTTCTCCATTTATCTTGTTAGGAAGCAAGGACAATATTTCCAGAAGACCCTCAACCGATTTCCTCTCATTTCTCTTTGGCATAAATAAGTCACAATCCAACGCTAAAGCAATCACTGGCAAAGGGAATGGAATTAGCATGATTGCCTTAGACTAATAAAGATTTATCAGTCCTTAGAAGCAAGGATGGCGAGACTATGTCTCACATATTTTAGACATGTCATCAGCAGGGACCAGTCCCTGGAGAAGGACATCATGCTTGGTAAAGCAGAGGGTCAGCAAAAAAGAGGAAGACCTTCAACGAGAGGGACTGACGCGGTGGCTGCAACAACGGGCTCAAGCATAATAACAGTTGTTGAGGATGGCACAGGACCAGGTAGTGTTTCGTTCTGTTACACATGGGGTCGCTACGAGTTTGAACCGACTTAACAGCACCTAACAAAAACAACAGGGTCATTCTCCCCGAGGGATGGACACCTGAACAAATTCAGGATTCTCTTAGTACGAAGAAGGAGTGGGTGTCACAGAGCAAGCCAACAGCGTATGCTACTATGAGTGTCTTTATACTACACAGTATGGGTTTCAGTTCTTCAAATATTTATAAATCCCATCAAAGTGTTATTAACCATGAGGAGTTAGCACACTGATTTTAAATGTGTATAGGCAGTAATTGCGTTAATACGCTACAATTTATTTGTTCATTCCTCAAGTGATGAACGTCTAGGTTGTTTGTGATTTTCCCTACTTCAAATAGTGAGGGATGCCTCTTTTCTTGTGCCCACGTGTATCAAATTGCTGGCTTATGGGACATGTGCATCTTCAGTTTCTACAAATTCCTCTCTAAAGTGGTTATACTGATTTCCTTCCCACCACCAGTGCTTGCATATCTTGATTTTTATATATATTTGCCCAAACCTGGTATGATCAGACTGAAATTTTGGCTTTGGGAATGACACGGTGTCTTGCTTTCAATTTGCATTTCCCTGATCTGTGGTGTGGTGAGGTACTCTTCCTCTCATTACGGGCCACTTGGGTTCCTCTTCTCCACATTGCCTAGTATTTGTTCCATAGCCTTTGACCGTGTTACTATTAAAGAGCTTGTCTTTTACTTATTGATTTATATGATGACTAAGCACACAGACACAGGACAGTAAATTCTGTGTTCTAAATAAATGTCCAGTCTGACTTGTTTTTGCACGTTGTTTTTGCTACCTTTTACATCTATGTTTTTAACTCTTAGGTAGATGAGTGTATAATCTTTCCCTTTATGCTTTGAGTTTTTTGCACATAGTTTAAGAAATCATTCTGCAGCCTGATATTATTATATGCACATGTGAGTGTGTGAATGTATGTATGTGTGTGTATATATACATGTGCTGAATATATGTGTGTATTATATATATACCCATACGAAAATCAGTTGAATTCTTTAGTTCGTATGCAACACTAACTTTTTGCAGAGCGCCTGGCACAGGTTAAGAACTTACTAAATACCGGTGACCTTCCACTTACTCTCCAAGAATAGGAGTAAGAAAAGATCATTTTATCCAAAGCATGCCATTAAAAGGTATGATCTTAAAAAAGGGAGGGAATAGCAGTTCTGTTCGAAAAGGTAACACTTTTCGTTTCCATCAGTGAACAGGGAACAAGCATGCAGCTGATACGTGGGATAGCAATGCTTCTTTCTAAACCCTTTGCTGTCTGGCTTCCACAAAGCAACGTTATCATTCCCCTCACCCCCAACTGTAGCAAGATCTTGAAACCCAAGATAACAGGTATTCAACTGGGGTACGAAACTAGTGTGAACATTTCCATTGTTAAGAGTCATTAGTGAGGAAAATGTTGACTATCCTATATTTTACTAGACATTATAAAGAACATAATACTACTAAATACAGAAAAAAAAGTCCACTTCTCTTAATCATGATTTATAAAAGAAGTAGTGTGCTTCTTCTATTAGTAGTAAAATCTATGTCTCTCTCCAAAATTCCTAGGGCAGTGTAAAACTTGTGTTTTTAAACGATCAGGTATAAGCTGAAAAACAAGCAAAAAACATATTTAGAAAAAAAAACTCATCTTAAACTTTTTCTGATTTTCAAGCTCACATTTTAATTTTGAACAAATTTATACAAATAAAATTTCAAAACATTTTCCAAATAATCCAGTGTACCTTTATGCCACCACTGCTTTTTGAACTTGTTATTTTAAGGCCTCTGTTATGGGAAAGGAAACCCTGGTAGCACAGTGGTTAAGAGCTACAGCTGCTAACCAAAAGGTCGGCAGTTCGAATCTACCAGGCACTCCTTGGAAACTCTATGGGGCAGTTCTACTCTGTCCTATAGGGTGGCTATGAGTCAGAATCGACTCAATGGCAACGGATTTCATTTCAGTTTTATCATTGGAAAAAGGCCCCTAGGTGGCACAAACCTAAGAGTTGGTGGCTTGAACTCACCCAGGGGTACTGCAGAAGAAAACCCTGGCGAGCTTCTGTTAAGACTACGTCCAAGTAAACCCTATGGAGCGGTTCTACTCGGTAACACACGGGGTCGCCATGAGTTGGAATTGACTGGACAGCAACGGTTTTGGTTTGGATTTATCATTAGAAAATCTTTCATGCTAAAAATCCATCGTAACATTTTTGTACCATATTCCTTCATGCCAAGTTTATAATTATTTCCTTTCTTAGTTTTAATTGGGTTAAATAATATAGGTCTAATACATTGCTAAGGAGCCAAGGTGGCGCAGTGGTTAAAGCGCTCAGCTGTTAATCAAAAGGTCAGTGGTTTGAACCCACTAGCTGCTCCTCGGGAGAAAGATGTGGCAGTCTGCTTTTGTAAAGAGTACAGGGTTGGAAACTCTATGGGGCAGTTCTACTCTGCCCTATAGGGTTACTATGAGTCAGAATGGATTTGATGGCAATGGGTAATGCGTGGTTAGGAGTCCCTGGTGGTGCAAATGGTCAAGGTGCTCGGATGCTAACCAAAAGACTGGAAACTTGAGTTCACCTAGAGGCAACCTGGAGGAAAGACCTGGCAATGCGCTTCCGAAAAATTAGCCATTGACAATCCTACGGAGCGCAGCTCCACTCTGATACAAGGGGTCACCAGGAGTCAGAGCTGACTCAACTGCAACCGGTCCGTTTGGTTTAACACACTGTAGTGGATTTCCAATAAATTCTTCTACCAACATTGCTGGGAATCTAATTCAGCAATCTCCCCACTCAGAAAAACTATTTGCTACTAGTAAATCAAACAATAAAATGTAAACAAATAGGCAAATCTGTGCACTGACACCTGTGGTCCGACCCAATGCCCCTAATTTTCCCTATAGCCTTGTTAGAAAGCAAGTGGTATCATGTACCTGCCAACAGAGTTTGAAAAGAATCGTATACTTTTCAATGATCTTCCTGTATTAAGTTGACAGATTATATCATACAAAACCTTCAGGGACATTTGTTACGGCAAGATAAACCAACAAACAATCTTACTGCTATATAATATTCGTTACCTTGACCGTCTAAAGGTAACAAGGATCACTAGAAAAATGATGCAAATTGAGACAGTCTTACAATTAAATTAGCAAACTATTTTAACAGATCAGCTTGCTTTTAGTTAATTTTGAACTTTTTTTTTAAGAGTACGTTTGTGGTATAACTTTAAAGACAAGCAAAACATTACGGTAAGTGTATCCCTGCAAATGGCATGATGAACTTGATTAACCAAAATGCTCTTGAACTTTCTTGCGGTCATCTATTGTATGTTTTATGTGGACTGTCTGTATATTCTCGGTAGGAAGAAAGGAAGCAATAAATAACAACAAATTCCATTAAACATATTCAGCCTATAAAAACACGGCCGTCCAAGTTTCAGAAAACTAGCCAATTTAGAAAGTGTAAGCTGTTTGCATGTGGAAAAAGTGATGTATATTTTATATGCAGTTAAAGTTTAAGTTCTCTGAAAAACAGGCCACACCATTATAGAGATCCACACCTGTAGAATTCAGAGGTCTCTAGCTTCTGGTAAACTTTGTTCCTAGTCTCATTTGTTTGACAGATATGATCATCTGAGAAAATGCTAATTATGAAATCTGCATCCAAAGAACTAGCTCTCTCCAAAAGAACTAATCATTAAAATGCAAATAGGTGTTTCCCACTTCATTGATTTAGCAGTGAAAGAGTGTTAACAGCGTTCTGACAAGAAGGAGAGAAGCTAAATGAGTTGATGCCTTAACCTTCTGCGTGTCATGAATTCAATGCACCAAGATCTCAGTTGTACAGTCTGTCACCAGCCTCTGGCTCTGATAATTTCTTTACAACAACATTTATGAGTTAACTAATAGAAGCTGCTGAAGAAATTACTGAACAAAAAAGCTGATTTCAGATTCCACTCACTGCTCCCAGCCGGCGCTCACTTACACTAATTACTTAAGCGATTTAAAAATTTATGAATATTCATATGATAGTGCTTTTCAAAAAATAAAGCACAGCTGAGACCACACCATCAACTCTCTCTTCCCTTTCTTTGATTTGGAGCAATTCCACTTGCATATCTGTAATCTGTTGAAACAGCTTCAAAGAACCGTATCATGCAGGAGATGGAAGGGAATATTTAACAGTCAGTCAATCCAACCGCTACCCCCAAATCTCTGCAGCATTCCACAGAGGACTACTCAACCTCAGCTTAAGTTTCTTCCTGACAAAAACTCTTCTGTAGTTGGACAGCTGTAATTGTTCTTATATTGACGTGAGTTTGTCTCATTTTAAATATTCACAAATTATTCTGCCCTCTAGAGCAGTAATGACCATGTTTCTTCCTTTTTCTCAGGTCAATTTTATGCATTTGGCAAGGATTGACAATATGTGTGATGTAGAAGTTAAGTAAGAATGGGCAACTGGGGGGAAAGTATTTCCGTGCCTAGGAAGGTTGGTTCTGGGTGGGCTATCTGATGGTGGTGGGACTAAGAGGTCCAGGCCTTGGGCTAGGACGCTGGCAGGAAGCCAGCATACTACCTGCAACATTAAAGGCAGCCATAGCAGTCTCAGGTCAGCCTGGAAGATCTTGGTCCATTCTAGTCAATCACACTATCTAGGAAATTCACAGAAATGGAACAAGATTGGTCCCAGAGTTAGAACTCCTGAGATAATTTACTAGGCCTTCATCCAACCTACAGCCTCATCCTGGAACACGATTTATACTGGTTTATAAGAATCCAAATTTGTTCTTCTTTGTAACACTAAGTAGCATATAGTTGAAAAACATATTCCATACAATCCATGCATATTTTTCAGAAAACAGACATTTGTTATTATTAACAATCAAACAAGAAAAAACACAACACGATTTTGGTAAAACACTATTTATAATACTTTGACATTTCACAATTTCTCTTACATACGTTGCACATCGAAGACCCAAAACAGAGGGGAAAAAAGGGAGCAGGAGACACAAAGAGCATTGACCACGAAGCCCAAGCACAATATGCATTTTCCCAGTGTGGGAACGGCAACGAAAACTTACAATGAGAAGAAATAAACTTTTCAAATGCCTGAAGGACACAAAACAAGTTGGAGAACTTTATCAACTGCTTTTTTGCAAGCACTGCAGTAACTCCAGTAGAAAGGTCCTGTGGATTTCTGCGTTATGATGAAGCGTCCACCAGAACCTGAAAACATCAGTAAACTGTTCTCTTGAAATAGTAGCCCCTGACTCTAAAACACTACATTTCTCTTGACCTGGAAATACCAGGCGTCCACATTCTGATGTTTTACCTAAAAATGAAGCTTAAGAGTTTAAAATGTAAGTTAGCAGACTTTATCATAGCTGTATCTATGAATTATATACTTATTAAACAATGTATGAAGAATTTGCAAAATCTCGTATTAATATATCAATGACAAAATTGGGTAAATAGAGAGTTTGGTTAATAGAATTTAGAAATTGACCCAATATCCAATTTTTTCCAACTATTACTAAAAATCTATCCAGTGACTATTATTAAGCTTCCCTAGCACTGTAAATATAGTAAAAGTTTTTAATATTCAGACTTTTCAAGAAAGCACTTTAATTTTATCCTACTGCACATCAGGTTTTATCATTCCAGATTCTGGATGTGACAATAATTGGGATAGACCTTTTCTGACCCCAAACCATATTCCTGGGGTTTGTCCTTCTCCCTAATTCCCTGACGCTGACTAGTTTTCTAGCCAATTTGCCTCTTTCTGCTGAAAGCAGATGGTGAAATAAAAACTCTGGTTAATCCAGAGTCCCCATTAATAGGGTGCTAGGCGTTTACCACACTTTCTTTATTCTTCCTTATTGCAACATTGAAGACTTACATAAATTGTGGCTTTCACCATGTTGGAACATATTTTTTAAAAATTATATACTCAGGAATACTACTTTCAAATGCATTTTAGACTTAAAACTTTAGCTGAAATTCAAATTATAATATAATGTTTAACATCACTGATTACTTATCAAAGTTTCAGACACACCCCTCTCAGCTTTACTCATTAATAATAATGTATATATTTTTTATAAGGTCTTACTTAGTATGAGGCTCAAAAGTACTTTTAGGTACTATATTTAAAGTCAATAAACAGATTTTTCTCACATTGGCATTTATTGTCTGGTGAATACTGACTAACATTTCTACATCTGAAAGGAGAAAAGAATATTGCATTTTGGCTGTGATGTCAGTTTGTCTTTGGAGATTAACCCCTTCTGTTTAAAGCGCGCCCTGTGCTTTGTTGTTTGTTTTAATTCACGTTATCTATCAAACACCACAAAACATATTTTTTCACAGTTCATCTTTTCTGTAATGATGTCTCACAGCAGTCTGTCATCATCACATACAAAGTATGAGCTATCACAGTATTTCACCTTCACCAGGCCCGCCTGGGGCAAGGATAAGGAAAAGGCACTCACCTTCCGGTTCCCCACAGAGGGTGCACTGGGACTCTGCAAACAGAAGAGAGACAAGAGAAAGCTGTTACTCGTACTGATTTTCATAGAATGTAGGTAGAGAGATTAATTAACCACAACAACAAAACTGGAGCTGGAGAGATGGACGATGCAACTGTACCAGAGTTGCAGATATTTCAATAAACGAGGACAGTTCTTTACTAAAAAAAAAAAACCTGAAAATGTTTTTATTAAAATAATGATCTCTTTTTCATATGCATACACACCATTGATATGTTTTTATAATTGTATATGGCTCAAACATACAAATTAATTACCTAAAACAAGAATTAAAAAAAATAAAAACAAGCCCATTGCCGTCGAGTCGATTTCAACTTATAGCAATCCTATAGGACAGAGTAAAACTGCCCCATATGGTTTCCAAGGAGCCCCTGGTGGATTCGAACTGCCAAGCTTTTGATTAGCAGCCATAGCTCTTAACCATTATGCCACAAGGGTTTCCAAAATAAGAATGGCATATTTTACTATTTAATTTTAATATTTAAACCTTTAATTAAAACAACTGTGTTTTACCTTTGAAGTACAGAAGGTATGTATTCTTTGCTGGAAAGAATTCAGACTTTGGGGTCCACCTTATTGAGCAACTGTGGGCAGATGACTTAATCTCTCAGCTATAAAATGGAGACAATGATATCTATATGAATAGGGGTAACCAAAATAACCTGTTGTCGTGAAGGCAATTTCGACTCATGGTGACCCTATGGGATAGAGCAGAACAGTCCCATCGGGTTTCCTAGGTTGTGATCTTTACGAAAGCAGACTGACAAGCCTCTTCTCTTGCTGGGTGGCTGGTGGGTTCAACCTGCAGACCTTTCAGTTAACAGCCGAGCACTTAACCACTGTGCCACTAGGGGTCCTTTGCCCTACACTAAGCACTCAATAAAACACTGGTTTCTTTCTACTCCAACTCCAAAAAGGCAAGTGTGCATTTGTGTCTCTGGTGACAGGAAATGGTTCACAGAGGACATGTTATCTGGGCTGAATCTTGAAGGACCAGTAAGATTTTTCAGTAGACAGAAATATGGGGAGAAAACACAAGTCAAAAGGCACAAAAGCAGGATGACAAAGAGAACAGCTTGGCTGGAAGACAGTGTTTGTGAAGGAGATTAATGGCAGACAAGGTTTGGAAGAAAAATTGAGGACAGATTGGAAAGGAATTTGAACAGTGTATAAAAGGAGTTGAGTTTTTTTGATAGAAAACTAGGAACCCACACAGGTATTTGAGGTAGAGAGTGATAGTATCATAATCACTCTTCAGGAAGATCACCATGGGGGCAGAGGGCAGGATGGATGGGAGTAAGGAAAGCCCACAGGCAGAGAGACCAGGAAGAAGGCCATTACATGGCCATGCTTTGGGGCCTGAGTTGGGAAGTGTTCCTAGTAGGAGTAGGGGCAGGTCGATGAATGGGAAAAGGATTTTGATGGAAGTGTAAGGGAAAATGAATCATTATTTAAAACTAAAGCTGACTCTGAACTCTTCTGACTTGTAGGAGATAGAATGATTTATATCAGGAAGTAATAAATCTTTTGACTGCTCTATTCCCTTCATAGAAGCAGTACAGGAGGGAGTGAATGAAGAAAAGACCAACATTTCTGAGGCTTTGCCAGATTTGCCATGACTAAAGAGACCTACAGTATACACACCCTTAGATATATGAAGATGAGCCCAGAGATAAACTGCCCTGAATAACAGAACTGGGAAAATCCAGAAAATCAGAAAACCAAAAGTCTTAAAAAAGAAATAAAATGGCCAACCACCCAGGGAGGTTACCTTTTTTCATGACACACCATTAACGAAGTCTGCAAACACACAAAAATGTTCTACAGGAGTGATGTTCTGTGAGTCTTATGTGATACATGGGAATCCACAGGTGGCACAAATGATTAAGCCCTAGACTACTAGCCAAAAGGTTGGCAGTGTGAACCCACCCAGGGGAACCTCAGAAGACAGGCCTGGTGATCTACTTCTGAAAGGTCACGGCCTTGAAAACCCTATGGAGTAGGTCTACTCTACACACGTGAAATCACTACGAGTCGGAATCAACTTGACCGCAAGTTACAACAACAGTGTGATATGAGGTATCTGGCACAAGGAATGAGGCAGTCCATCTATGAAACCTTTTAGCTGAAGCAAAACTTTAGGTTTAGAATTAACTTGTCCTTAGGTACTGTTGAGTTTGTTCTGACTCAGAGTGAGCCTATGTACAACAGAACAAAACACTGCCCCATCCATCCTCACAATCATTGCTATGTCTGAGCCGATTGTTGCAGCCACTGTGTTGATCCATCTCGTTGAGGGTCTTCCCTAGGAAATACATAAACCATCCCTTTCCTGATAATCTATAAAACAGCAAAGATGAAGGCCTCTCACTGGTTTATAGGATTGATGGACAAATCTGTTTCATTTCAATTCCAAAGGACAAGATCCCTGAGCTGATACTTGGCATGCAGAAGGTTCAACAAGATTTACGTGCACCCAAACACATACCTATGGTAGAGGAAGCAGAGATGGAGAACATAGAGTACGATGTATGACTAATGTATACATGTTCCCGGGGGGAAGAACATCTCAAGGACTCACAGAAGGAAAAGGAAGAAAGAGGGTTGTGGGTAGTAGAATAAACTGCTTTTTGCGGTGGAATACAGAATCTAGAAGTTGACAGCCCTATATACCCACAATGCCACCATACTTTTTCTACCAGAAATTTGAAAAGCACTCTCTTCCTTTTACTAAGAGCTACTGGCAGGAGACTCCCAGAAAAGAAGTCACTGAGTCATAAAAACAAAAACTGCTTTAAATAGGAACCCTAAGTATGAAAATTCAATGTCAAAATCAAGATGCTCGAAGAGATCTTGGACTATGTTGTTGTTAGATGCCATTGAGTCGGTTCCGACTCATAGCCACCCTATGTACAACTTGAACGAAACGAAACACCGCCTGGTCCTGCCCATCCTCACCATCGTTGCTATATTTGAGCCCACTGTTGCAGCTACTGTGTCAATCCATCTCATTGTAGCTCTTCCTCTTTTTTTGCTGACCCTTCTCCAGGGACTGGTCCCTCCTGATAACATGTCCAAAGTACATGAGATGAAGTCTCACTGTCTCTTGGACTATAGGTATGTTTCATTTATTCCAAACAAAAAAATAAATGTTTAGTCAAATATCTCCCTAATGCAAATTTCTACCACCCATTTGTCAGTCTGTTGTACGGTGGTGGCTTCCATGTTGTTATGCTGGAAGCTACAGCCCCGGTATTTCAAAAGCGAGCAGGGTCACCCATGGTGGACAGGTTTCAGCAGAGCTTTTAGACGAAGAAAGACTAGGAAGAAAGGCCTGGTGATGTACTTCCAAATATTAACCAGCGAAAACGTTATGGATTACAACAGAATAGTGTCCGACATAGTGTTGGACGATGAGCAACCTAGGTTGGAAGACACTCAAAATACACGGTGGACTGCAACAGTGGACTTAGATCATAGCGATAATCGTGAAGATGGTGCAGGACTGGGCAAGGTTTCCTTCTGTTGTACATAAGGTTGCCATGAGTTCAAGCTGACTCGACAGCAACTAATAGCATCAACATTGCAACATCTATAACCATTTGTAAACATTCCAAAATTAAAAACTCTGAAGGTTCCCACAATAAAGAAACCCATTTAATTTTACTTAATCACGAATTCCTAAATTTGACCATAGAAATGTTCTTTACATGATACTCATGAATCTGATGCTTGGCATACACTAGGTAACAGTCAAATCCTCTGACAGCATTACTAGTGTAGATGAGACAACTGTAGCTCAGCGTGTAAGTGACGTGTCCAAGGCCACACCACGGGACAGGAGCAGAGCCACGGCTATACCTGACATCTCTGGACATTGCTCTTTTCATCATGACACACACTGAGCGGAACTGCTGTCACAAAGTAGAGACTGAAGTCCCCATGGCTCGCTCGGGGAGGGACATGCCCCCGGACTGAAAAGAATGGCTGACTGAAAGAGCAAAGCGGTGCTCAGATGTCCAGCGAGAAGACTGGGGAACAAAGAACAAAGGACAAAGAGGTGACAGTGGCAATGGAGACGGCTTCAGATCCTGCCTCATTCACAAGTGCTGAGGGAATCCTGAAAGCTTGGTTGAGAGTAGCACACCCTGAAGCACTTAGGAGAAGTGGATTAAACTCCCAGCTCCACCCTCAGTCAGGAGCCAAACCTCCCACCTTCCTTTTTCCTTTCCTGACTGATGGTAAACACTGGGGAGTTTACTCCTCCTGTGAGTCACCAACTGTGTGGTTTTATACCACTTGTGGAAAACTAATGGGAACGTGAGTTAAAACAGACCCACAAATTCAGGGCTGTCTCAATAGATATAATCTCAAGCAAAGGTTATATATATTTAAAACTCCGACAATTTCAAAATACAGTATGTTTAACCATAGCACAATACCAAATACTTCTGGTGAATACAGATGTTGTGAATCAAAGATATCAAAGACCTCGGGAACAGAGGTACTGGCCCAGCCAGCAGCGTATTAACTTCTCTCTATAATCCATTGCTTAAGCAAATGTCATTTCAAATTGAATTATTAATGCACCCAGACCTTATCCTTTAAAAAATGTATTTCCAGAAATATCGTAAGTAAGAGACTGTTATTCTGTGTATTAAAAGCCTAGGACACAAAGCAACTAAACTCATCGTTATTGAACACAATTTGACAATGCATCTCTTTTTAAAGATCCATCAGAAACCTTTCAGTATAAGCTATAGGAATTATTAAAGAGATGTGCTGACGGTCTATGGCTCTTTTCAGCAAATGCATCCCTGGGGAGGATGAACTGGAAGTGAAGTAAATGACTCCAGGGAGCACCTGAAACTAAATGTACGGGAATCTGAAGTACAAAAGAAGTTAATATCCTGACATTAAGGAACCAGCAGCCCAGTGTAAGAAAAGCGTTCTGGGTCAAATTCTTGTTCCCTCAGTTTATACAGGTCATATTCTACCGGCATTAATATCATTACAATCAGAAATGTATAAAATAACAGTGTAAGCCCAGACCAATGACCCATGTTAATGGAGGCTTGTTGACCTCATTATGACATTTACTCCTAAAGACCATTTGCTGATTGCCTCAGCTCTTAGTAGTCTCTCTCATTTCTCTCATCTCTGAACTCCTCAGGAGCCATTTTTGGTACCTCTCCTGTGTTCACTTTCTACCTCAGTATACATTTAATGAGTATATATTTAAAGAGTAGTAGGCCTGGGGATACAAAGATGAGCAGTTCTTATGAATAATGGAGGAGCTCACAATCCAGCCAACTAAACAATTATCAACTAATTCTAACAACATGTGTTGAATGTTTCAACAGAAATCTGTACCAGGTCCTGTGGAAGTATACACATTAGAACTATTTATTCTGCTAAGGTAACTTCTGTGAGTTCACAGAAAAGTAGTTATTTGATGTGAATAAGTATTTACCACACAGTAGTTGGAGAAAGGCATTCTGAGCAGTGAGAAGTGCATGAGCAAAGGCATGGAGACATGAATGTCTCTCCCCTACATGCGGGCAGGATTTACGTCTATTTACTCCTTGCATTATATCAAATGCTAAGTACTATTCCTTGCATATAGTAAATACTGATGCTATAAAATATTACTGAATTAACACATCACTTCAGATTTTCCTTCGTTCAACAACCACATTTTGAACCCCAATTATATTCCTGGTACTCTGCTAGGTAATATGAATAGAAATACGTTAGACGTGGTTCCTTGTTCTACAGAACGTATAGTTAAAGAGAAAGTCAGTTTCTAAACAGGTAATTACAGGACAATATTATAATGGTTAAGGTTCAGTTATATTTGATGATGAAGAAGCACAGACAAGGAAACAAACAGCCTAGCTAAACTGTAAAAAGCTTCACATGAAGTATTATTCGAATGTGGCTTAAAATATAACATCAGAGTTTTCTCTGTGGTGGGTATGGAGAAGGGCATTCCAAGGAGAGGAAACTGAGGGTATGAAAAGTCCAGAGTCATAGAGGATTTGTCATATTTGGGGAGTAGTACAGAAAGGTGGTGGAGTCCTGGTGGGCACAGTGGTTAGGAGCTATGGCAGCAAACCAAAAGTTGGCAGTTCGAATCCACCAGCCACTCCTTGGAAACCCTAAGGAGCAGTTCTACTCTGTCATATAGGGTCGCTATGAGTTGGAATTGACTCGATGGGAATGCGTTTAGGGAAAGATGGTGAGTTTGTTTGTTTGAAGAAAGGGGGTGTTCTGGAAGGATGCAGTTACAAGAGATGAGGCTGCAGAGGTAAGTGGGGATGCAAGTCATGGAAGGCCTTGTGGGTGACATTTCTCCTAAAAGCTAAGTGCTGTCAGTGAATGCTTGTAAGCTAGGAATACTGTGATATTCCTTTCTCCCATGAAGTTTCAGCTTGCCGTGGGTAGAAACCAATGAGAAAAGACCAAATAAGGAGCGCTTGTCCAAAAATAACAAGGTTTCTTAACCAAAGTGGTAGCCATGGAGAGGGAGAAAAGGGGCTAGATGTGAGAGGGAAAATGAATGCAATTTTTTGGTGATGAGTAAACGCAGGGTTGTGGTGATAGGAAAGATGATGATGATGACAATAGTGATGGTGATGAAGATAACTGTATTACTAACAACAACATCAGGCACTGTTTACTGAGTGTATACTTTGCATCAAGCATAGTTCTAAGCTCTTGTTTTAATTCATTTATGCGACTCTTGATTATGCACCAACCACCAAGGCCAAAGATGAAGAAAATGAAGACTTTTATGAATTTCTGTAGTCTGAAATTGACTGACCATGCAATCAGGATGCATTACTAATTACTGGTGATTGGAATGTGAAAGTTGGAAACAAAGAAGAAGGATCGGTAGTTGGAATATATGGCCTTGGTGATAGAAACGATGCCGGGGATCACATGATAGAATTTTGCAAGACCAGTGACTTCTTCATTGCAAATACCTTTTTTCATCAATATAAACAGCGACTATATACGTGGACCTCGCCAGATGGAATACACAGCAATCAACTCAATACCATCAGTCAGAACAAGGGCGGGGCTGATTGCAGAACAGACCATCAATTGCTCATATGCAAGTTCAAGTTGAAACTGAAGAAAACTAGAAGAAGTCCATGAGAGCCAAAGTATGACCTTGAGTATATCCCACCTGAATTTAGGGATGATCTTAAGAATAGATTTGACGTGTTGAACACTAATGACCGAAGACCAGATGAGTTGTGGAATGACATCAAGGACATCGTACGCGAAGAAAGTAAGAGGTCATTAAAAAGACAGGAAAGAAAGAAGAGACCAAAATGGGTGTCAGAAGAGACTCTGAAACTTGCTCTGGAACATTGAGTAGCTAAAGCAAAAGGAAGAAATGATGAAGTGAAAGAACAGAACAGAAGATTTCCAAGGGTGGCTCAAGAAGACAAAATAAAGTATTATAATGACATGTGCAAAGAGCTGGACATAGAAAACCAAAAGGGAAGAACACGCTCTACATTTCTCAAGCTGAAAGAACTGAAGAAAAAATTCAAGGCTCGACTTGAATATTGGAGGATTTACAGGGAAGATATTAAGCGATGCAGGAAGCAACAAAAGCAGATGGAAGGAATACACAGAGTCATTATACCAAAAAGAATTGGTTGATGTTTGACCATTTCAGGAGGTAGCATATGATCAGGAATCAATGGTACTGAAGGAAGAAGTCCAAGTTGCACTGAAGGCATTGTTGGAAAACAAGGCTCTAGGAATTGATGGAATATCAATTGAGATGTTTCAACAAACGGATGCAGCACTGGAAGTGTTCACTCATCTATGCCAAGAAATCTGGAAGACAGCTACCTGGCCAACTGACTTGAAGAGATCCATATTTATGCCTATTCCCAAGAAAGGTGATCCAACCGAATGCGGACATTATCGAACAATATCATTAATATCATATGCACGTAAAATTTTGCTGAAGATCATTCAAAAGCAGCTGCAGCAGTATATCGATAGGGAACTGCCAGAAATTCAGGTCGGATTCAGAAGAGGATGTGGAACCACAGATATCATTGCTGATGTCAGATGGATCTTGGCTGAAAGCAGAGAACACCAGAAAGATGTTTACCAGTGTTTTATTGACTATGCAAAGGCATTTGACTGTGTGGATCATAACAAATTATGGATAACACTTCGAAGATGGGAATTTCAGAACACTTAATTGTGCTCATGAGGAACCTGTACATAGATCAAGAGGCAATTGTTCAGACAGAACAAGGGGATACTGCGTGGTTTAAAGTCAGGAAACGTGTGCATCAGGGTTGTATCCTTTCACGATACTTACTCAATTTGTACGCTGAGCAAATAATCTGAGAAGGTGGACTATATGAAGAAAAGCAGGGCATCAGGACTGGAGGAAGACTCATTAACAGCCTGCGTTATGCAGATGACACAACCTTGCTTGCTGAAAGTGAAGAGGACTTGAAGCAGTTACTGATGAAGATCAAAGACCACAGCCTTCAGTATGGATTGCACCTCAACATAGAGAAAACAGAAATCTTCACAACTGGACCAATAAGCAACATGATAAACGGAGAAAAGATTGAAGTTGTCAAGGGTTTCATTTTACCTGGATCCACAACCAACACCCACGGAAGCAGCAGTCAAGAAATCAAAAGACGCACTGCATTGGGCAAATCTGCTACAAAAGACCTCTTTAAAGTGCTGGAAAGCAAAGATCTCACTTGGAAGACTAAGGTATGCCTGACCCAAGCCATGGTATTTTCAATTGCATCATATGCATGTGAAAGCTGGACAATGAATAAGGAAGATCGAAGAAGAATTGATGCCTTTGAACTGTAGTGTTGTTGAAGAATACTGAATATACTACAGACTGCGAAAAGAGTGAATAAATCTGTCTTGGAAGAAGTACAACCAGAATGCTCCTTAGAAGCAAGGATGGTGAGACTGTTTCACACATTTTGGACATGTTATCAGGAGGGATCAGTTTCTGGAGAAGGACATCATGCTTGGTAGAGGGTCGGCGAAAAAGAGGAAGATCCTCAACAAGGTAGACTGACACAGTGGCTGCAACTGTGGGCTCAAGGAAATCAGTGATTGTGAGGATGGCACAGGACCGTGCAGTGTTTTGTTTTGTTGTACACGGGGTCACTATGAGTTGGAAACGACTCGATGGTACCTAACAACAAGAAGACTCTAGTTTGAGAAACAGGATAGTTGATGGTGCTTTATTTCACTCATGACTTACTACAAAAATGCACATTTAGCATGTCAGTATAAGGCTTATTGCTCTATGGAGGGATATTGGCCATAAAGATAAACATTTAAATCCAGGGTTACTACGGGACTAGAGGCTGCTTGACTTTACAAAAGACACTTAACACCCTGAACTTTGGTCTTCTTATCAACGTCACCCTCATGCAAAAAGGTTAGTTGAGCTGTGGTCCACAACAAATGAATGAAATATATTTAACACCTAGCGTGGGGCCTGGCACTGAACTTGCACTCACTAATGATAGCTCTCTTTCCTGCCAGCACTTAAACATTTCTAAAAGAATCTTCACCTCCTCCCTGCATGTCCTTCAACAATCTCTCCAGGGCCTTGGCTCCAGCCTTATTCACATCAATGGAATTCCATTACAACGAAAAGTGTGCTTCCCCGTAGAATCTAATGTGACAGAATTTGATCTGTGTTATCGCTTCTTCCCTAAGGAACAACCATTAAGATAATATTCACAATGTGGATGAGAATTAAACTTGATACACTTGGATTCATCACCATTAGCACAGAGTCCCATTTAAATTAAGAGAAGACTACACTAATTTATACTAATTGACACACGGCAGAGAAATCTGCCTGATGATTGTACGTACGTATACCATATACCTGCACCACACGCAGCCCCTTGAGAACTAGGTGATTTCCAGAGCTCCCAAACATGAATAGGGAGAGCTTAACATGCTCTTTCTTTACCGTAAGGTATGTATCCTATTTTAATTTTCCAGAAAGGAGGAAATTGCTGCATCTCCTGTGTGAATTCATAAAGCACTTTATCTATGGAGGTTACTCTAAATTTATGTACATATTTTTAGAGGCGGCATTACACCCTGTGTGGGAAGCAATGCACTGGCACGAACATGCACACACGGTGTCTCTCTCCCTCCTCCGTTTTAGAATGGTGACATGGCACTGCACCCTCCCCTCCAGCCTAGAAGACCCCCTCTGGGTTAGGAGGACGTTTAGAGCAGCTGAAGGAGATAAAGAAACCAGCTCAGGCAGCGTTCCAGGGAGACCCATGGGAGGCAACGGCTGACATGCATACATGAGCTCCAGCGAGCTGCTGCCAAGTTCAGGCTGACACAGACTGGGGCAATTCTGCCAGACCTCCAGGCAAAGCCAATTTCAAGATCTCTGAGAATAAGGCACCACTTTCCCAAGGCTTTTTCAAACCCATCCATGGAGGCGAAAAGCATCAATGTTCATTCTCCCGGAAGCACAGAACAGCCGGCACTGCTTTGAGCAACCTGCCCAGCTGGAATGGACCACTTATGTGTGGCATTTGCAGTGGGTTGTGCAGGGAAGGCAAAGAAAGAAGGTTGGAGGCTATGGCCTGGAGCTAGGAGGCTGGCAGGGTGACTAGATATGGCAGGGCCAGAGTTGGGCTGCTGTGCCAATGTTACTAATTTGCTGCTTCCTACTTCCTCCTCTGCCTCCCTCCAGCTGTGGTAGTGACTAACAGAGGGAGATCAAGAGAACCTGGGTCACGTCTTTCCTCTCCTGACACTCAAAGCACTATGCAGGATGTTTCATTGTGCTCATCATCAAGAAATGTTCCATATTAAGAGCTAACTAGAGACGTAACATCGAACCACTCTTTGAATGGGAGATGACAAGGAGGGTATGACCTGTCAGGACTTCCAAGCCCACACTTGACCCAAGGAACCTCTGTGACTTTTTAAAATCCCTCCTTAAACAAGCAAACGTCCATGAAAATACAGCCCTTCGCTAAGATCATGTAAACAGGCACTCGCTCATCTAAGCACTTGACATAGTAGGATAGTATACGACAATGTGACTAGATATAATAGGTCAGGTATCTAACTATCCATCAATTGAGAAAAGCTTAAATAAATTATGATTTATGAATACTACAGAATACTATGCGTTAAAATGGAAAAAAAATCTTAAATATTTAAAAATAGAGAGCAAAACGTAGAACACGACATCTCATTTTCATTTTTGAATGTGTATTCATTTATATTCATTCAATAAATATTTATAGGGAACCTACTGTGTGTCAGGCATTATGCTTGAAGATATGCGTTGATAATATTGTAATATGCTGGAGAGCGTATTTATACATGCATGGAGGAATGTCGGAAATTAGATACAGTGCATTCTCATCAGAAGTTATTTCTATGGAAGAAATTATAACAGGAGTCGTGGTTGTTATGGAGTTAGGGTAAAGGAGGGAAGAATGTGAAGCGGAATTCTCAGTGAACATGTTAGTGTTTAATCTGAAAAGCAATTTTTCAAACAGCAAATAGGATAAATATAAAAGAAAAATATTTTTGGCACTAAGTAAGCCTCAGAATATTAGCTATTAATATTCCCATCATTTACAGTTGCTTTTGTTTCAACTTCAAAGTAAAAAAAAAAAGGAAACTTAGTTTTATCATCTAGGGGCTAGTTACATACTCTACCCCTAGGACTGTTCTGAAAATAAAATGAGATAATCTGTAAATGTCTTAGCCCCAAACCCAGCACATAGTCATCAATCAACAAATGTTAGCAACTTAAAAATAATTTTTAATCATTATTAATATATAATATAAAGATATATTATAAATATTAATATTAATATATAAAGATATATATTATAATTAATATATAAAGATATATTAATATATAATTAATATATAAAACTAAGAATGACCTCCCATGGGCCAGACACTGATGAGGGAAAGATAGACCTGTGAACTAATTACAATAGAATGCAGTAAGAATTATTGTCAAGATACATAAAATGTGTTCTAGAAGCACATGTGTACCTGATGGAGCTAAGTCACAGACTGGGTCATCGAGGGTGAGCAGCAGGATGCACCTCTTGATCTGAGCTCTGAGGGAGGAGCTGAGTGTATTCGGCAGGGAGTTAGGAACAGCCCTTTCATGGAAATGAATTAGCATAAATGTATAGGGAGGAACGATTTTTGTTTTTAACAATTTCCAAAATATTTCATCAAGCAGAAGATTGGTCTGTGCAATCTCTTTCTTATCTTTTTATGTACACATCAGAAATACACTGGAGTAGCAAAATAGAAGAAAGTTGTTTTAGGATTTTTCAACGGCTTAAGAAATACATGAGGAGATCACATCAGAAACGAAGTAATTAGGAAATATGCTGACAGTAAGTGTACTCCGCTGTTCATTGACATATAGTGTGTAGAATGGTTCATCCAATTAAATAATTGCATGTAAATAGAATTCTAATTAGATTTTTTAATAAAGTAGAAAACTGTAAAGGCGGACACAGAAATCATTAATTTCATAATGTGATGATCAATAAGGAATACATGCCAAGTCATGGGAGGACAGAAGATGAGACAGTGATGTCTTCTCTTATCTGGAAACCATTCTTCTTCTAGTCATGAACATCTCAGAATCCATACGGACACGTACAAATATACTTTCATAATCATTAATATACTAATGTAACCATACTAATGTATTATGGTTAATCAGATATCCTCAGACAAAAATCCTTATCTGTTCATTTGTTCAATAAATATTGAGTGAAAATCTACTATGTTCCTAATAGTATCCTAGTTGCTGGGTCACAGCTGAGATCAAAACAAAAGTAAACCCAAAATCTCTGTCTTCCTGGAGCCTTCGTTCTAGAATGCGTGGCCCTTCCACGTCTGTGGTAGGCACATGCCTACAGTGTGGAGATGAAGCACTCGAGCTACTCCTGAGCTAGACTGTCTGAGTTTGTTTCTCAGCTCCTTCACTTTCCAGTTTTAAAATCCTAAAATGTCATACTTGACTTCAGAATGTTTCTGGGGAGCACATTTAGCTTCAGAGTAAGCTTGACTTAAGAAAGTTAACTAATTCATTTGTAACCTCTGAGGAAAAACAGCGTCCTGTTATTTTTCAACCTTGATGTGTGTTCACTGACAGGCCACTGCACTTGGGATTGGAAGTTAGCCAAAAAGTAAATGACTTGCACACGGATAATCAATAGTTTACTCTATTTTTGTGACATTTTTGTCTATGAAATTCAATACTGCTCATGGCCCCAGTCTTATTAATCCGCATGAGAACATTATGTAAATAACCAGCATTATTATTTCTTCCACTCAATTAAGGTAAAAGATGTTCAAAGAAATTGAGTGATCTGCCCATGGTCAGCCATATAGTCATGCCAGTGGTCATTTATTTTCAGTAATCTATTTTCAGGTTTACCAAACTGCTCCTGAAATGCACTGATGATACCTGAGGATTCTGAGTGTGTGGTTTTCTTGCCATTCCCTTTCTCATCATCAACAAAATAATGTGACGGTATAAGAAGTCTTTTCACATTAATTCAACCATTCTCACAGAAACGACATGAAGAGAGGTTCTGAAACTTAATTTCTGATTTTCTGAGTATCTGTCCCAATTCATTCTCTTCAATCTCACACACCAACATAAAGGACCTGTCTCCTAAAAAATTGCTATCTCCTAGAATCCTGATCTTAGCTTATTGCTTATCTCACTCTTCACGGCTTCCCTGGGTCAGTTCATCCAATCATCCAATTTGATGTTTTTAGTTGTCACTTACTTATGCCAAGGACCTCTCCCCAAGTTGCAGACTCATGGACACAAATGCCTGCTGATGCAGTATAGGTCCACTTACTTCATCTCCATTAAATACACCATTTTCCAGAGTCTGGACCTGAAAAGCCTCCTCTACTCACCTTTCTCCCCATATCCAACCAGATCCTCCTAATTTCACCCCTAATTTACTATACTATACTATACAATATCAATTTCCTCTCTTCTATGCCCAGCACGACTTCTTTGTTTTTTATTTTCAACAAGATATACACTATTGATTTATCTCTGCATTTAGTTAAATGTTCATCATCTGTCTCCCCACAGTAGAACATTAACAAGAGCCTAGGCTTTTTGATTTTAACTTGCTACCTTCTCTATCACCAGGCTTATAACAACTCCTGACATATAAGAGACACTGAATAAATATTTGTTAAATAAATCCAGAATCTTCAAGAGGCTCATCATCATGAGTTTCATCACCAAAATATACAAAACATACATAATTGTAAATACTAGAATCCATCAGCTATTAGTAAAAGTGGTGCATTTTACAACATCTCTGCCAGGCATGACACAGGTAGCTGCTATTGACCCCTTAGAGGAATTCAGTGGATGTTGGCACAAGGTAAAGTACGGGAACAATGAAATGCTAGAAAGTAGACCTGGTAATTGATCAGCTTTCATGCTTCAATTAGAAATGTGAATGGGTGGTATAACAGCACTCATTTTAAGAAGCTACTCAATTTGGCCTACATATGAAAGTATAAGGAACTCAAATATGCCCCAATTTTTCTTGCTTCTGTACCCTTGGTCATGTTGTCATCTCTTCCTGGAAACTCCTGTCCCTCCTTAGTATCCTGTAATCTTACACACACTTGAGAACCAACCTTATATGACACATCTCCTGGACAGCCTTCAACCACCAGTTCCTCATCAGTGCCTCCAGGAAGAATCAATTGCTACTTCCTCCTATTGGGTCATGAGATACTTTATAGTCTCCTCCCCTTTAGAATGGTGTGTCCGGAAGCAAAGGCTCAGCCTTTACCAGCGCTTGTGCACAGGTAGATTTCAGCATTTAGCGTATACTTTAAATATGAAGATTTCATTCACCACCAAGATTTATGTTTTATTATAATTAAATCTTATTCATCAATCTAATGGTATAATTTTGGCATCCCTTATTTATTTTGTTCCATACCAAGCACACTGAAATGGATTTTTAGTCATTCACCTGACCAAAGTTTCCATAAGAATCTAACTGTAGAAGCATATATATGCATCGCATCCACAGATTGGCACAAATATAGACACAGACAGAATTAGATAGAAATATGTGTGTGCATGCAATGAGTATGTGTCTTAGTGTAGAATACATTTGCTGGGTGCTCAGAAATGTTTATTAATAGGTTGTAAAAAGGTGTTCGGTGATATTTCACATCCATTTCTGACGACTGCACCCAGAAAATAAATATGGGCCTCAGGGGACTTGAAACAATTCTCTTATTATTGTCAAAATGAAAGGAAATTTGTAGGATACACTAAAGCTACCAAATAGTCTTTGATATTGTGATGATTTAGGACAGACCTGGCACAGAAGTCCTAGTGTGAGCCCCAGAGGTAACAGGTCCAAGAATGCTCCATAGTTATTTTCAATTCCCTAAGTTATAAATATTTCCACTAGAACATTTTGTGTCAAATATCCTTTAACTTGCATCGGTGTGTCCTTAGTTACTTCTAAATGTGTCAGCAAATATCACTTATTTTTCAGCCTCTTCTTTTGTACATGGCAGGTACTCATTTATTATAGCGAGATTCACAAGAGTTGCTAACCAAGGCGTTATTTAGTACCATGGACAGAGGTTGTTATCTCGTACCATGGACCGAGGTTGTTATTTCTTGTCAAGTTTGGGTTCCATACTCATGCTGCTGTACAGAAACAACTCTGCTATAAAAGTTAGAACAATATTCACTAGATGGTGGATGTCACACTTCAATCTTACATGAACTTGTAGTTCCTATTTTTTGAACCATTACAACCTATTTTTACCATTTCTGTCACTGGTTGGCAGTACATGAAGTTGAAAGGCAGTTCAGCCTATCTGAAAAATCTTAAGGTCTTCAGAAGCTTTTTGGAATTTATCTTGAATTTATTTGTAAAACAGAATAAGTCCTTACAATGGATTCAGACTATATAAAATATTACTCTACACTGGAGTATGAAACATGGCTACAGTTGAAGAACTGTCTCTAATTCTCTGATAATCTGAAAGTGATTTAAAATATAGGTTCTGAAAACCATATCACTCTTTTAATTTTGCAACCTGATGGAGAAAAGCAAGAATAGTCCTCTAATTCAGAGAACCTGCACTGTCTCCCTTGGTGAAAAGAGGTCAAGGAGACATATGCTTACAAAATTCACTGAGCGCATGCAGCTATGACAACAAATAAAATCCACAGAAATGCACAAGGGGAAATATGAGGGATGGAAATTTGAAAAACAGTTAGTATATCCAAAATTGTGATCCCTTCAACTTTTATTTTCCCTAAATATAACTGTAATTAGTAGGAAAATTATTTATACATATCCAGATTTGACTGAAAATTTCTAGAATGCTAAAATTTGGTGTTTAGGCTCTCTTCTGAATTTATTAATTTTATTTGGGCTTATTATCCTGGATATTAAATTGATCAAATATTAATGAGTTAATTAAAAAGTATTTAGAAGACATATAGGAATCATATTCATGATACGGTTAAGACATTTAGTAAGCCCAATTGATTCATATGAATTGAAAGATAGTCATTGATAATATGTAAGTAACAGGAACAAATTTTAATATAAAACTTAAATATGGAAGTGATAAGTGTTATTACTTCTCTACTTTGAGTCTGTCAGTAGTACCATTTCCTAAGTGAGAGAGCCCACATTTCTTATCAAGGGTTAGAACGAATTTTCCCCTCTCCTGCTTTGTTACACGAGAACCACACCACCACTTAGTGTTCTCAGAACAAGCCAGGCTCTGTTATACCTCTGGATCTTTGTACACGCTATTACTGATCATGGAGTATTTCCTTCTGCACTTTGCCTGCCAAACAACTATTCTTTTTTGCATGCAATATTTTTTATTGTGGTAAATAGATATGCAGCACAACATTTGCCATTTCAACATTCTTCAGATGCACAATTCACTGACGTTTATTGTGTTCATCATGTTGTGCAACCCTCACCACCATCCATTTCCAAACTTAACCATCACCCTTAACAGAAGCTCAGTGTCCCACAAGCAATGAATCTCTTTGTCCTTCACCTTCCCATCCACCCCTGGTAACCCCAAATAAGCTTTGTCTCTATACACTTGCTTACTTTTGATACTTCATATTAAGTGGGATCATACAATATTTGTCTGTTTTTGGCTATTTTGCTCAGCATGATGTTTTCAAGGTTTCATCCTGTGTTAGCATGTATCAGGACTTTATTTCTCTTTATAGCTGAGTAACATTGTGTTGTACATATATACCACATTCTGTTTATCCATTCATTTGTTGTTGGATATTCATTTGTTCTTTCCATTTTCTGGCTACTGTGAATAGCAGTGCAATGGTGTACAGTGGTATATATGTTTCTGCTTTTAATTCTTTTGAGTATATACTTAGAAGTAAAATTGCCACATTGTGTGATAATTCTATGTTTAACTTTTTGAGGACCTGCTTTTGGTGTCATATCTAAGAAAGTACTACCTAATACAAGCTGAAAAAGATCGACACTTCTGTTTCCTTCTAAGCTATTTGTAGCTTGACCTCTTACATTTAGGTTTTGATCCTTTTTGAGTTAATGTTTGCATATGGAGTGAAGTACGGGTCCAAATTCAACCTTTTGCATGTGGATATCCAATTGTCCTAGCACAATTTGTTGAAATCCTATTTATTATTTTGGAGCCCTGGTGGCACAGTGGTTAAGAGTTTGGCTGCTAACCAAACGGTCAGCAGTCCAAATCCACCAGCTGCTCCTTAGATACTCTATGGGGCAGTTCTACTCTGTCCTATAGTGTCACTATCAGTCAGAATCCACTCGATGGCAACGGGTTTATGTATTATTGAGATTCATTTTAAATACCCATCCTTTTTGAGAAGTCACCTCTAACTCCTCTACGATGAATTAATCGGTCCCTCCTCTATGTTTCCACAGCATCTCTTTTACAGTACTTTAGCTCATTATATTAAAATTATGTCTTTCTCCCTCAGGAGATCCTATGTCTACATTTCTGTGGCCCATAGTGCATGTGCTCAGTCAAGATGGTAGAAATGATCAATAGTGCATCATTCATTAAGCAATTACTTATTTATCACCTATGTAATGTGTCAGACCAGGTGCCAGGCACTGGGATACAAAGCTATGTAGTCCAGGAGATGGACAGGCATGTGCTCATATGGGACTGAGTCATATTCTCAGAGGCATGAAAGGGCTTCTGGGATACAGAGAAATTTAAATATCTGGGCACAAGCGAAGCTCAAAGAATTTGTGGTGGAGTGAGAGGGCTCAAAGCTGGAAAGTTAGGCCAGGGTCTGTTTATGAAAGGCCCTCGTCATGTGATTAATACGTTTAAAAAAATAACAAATGTTAACAGTTGGATTTAATCAGGTAGGACAGTGGAGCCACTTAAGGGGTTTTAAAGAAAGGAGTTCAATAAATTAATCTGAGTTTCAGAAAGATTTCTCAAGTGGCAGAATGGATGATGTATCTGGTGGAAATAAGACCAGAGGTCAGGCGATTGATTGTTTAGGAGACTGATGGAAAAATAACAGGGCCTGAACTAGGGCAATGGCCGTGGGAATGGAAAGGCTACATGCCAAGTGGACTGTGAAAAATGGGGAAAACTTCGCCTGGAATTTGTTTTTTTTTTCAGTCTTATTTAGTAAAATATAGGAAATTATGTAGGAAAAATCCAAAGAGTTATTCATTATTCAAATTCTCAAAATAAAGTGAGGAAAACAGAAAAAAATGAGCTCACAGTTTATCATGAGAGAAAAGAAATTACTTTTAAAAACGAGAAAGGGTATCACTAAATAACAAAAGTAGAATAAACATTAGAGAAAATTCTAAAGCTGCAGGTGAATACATAAACATGACAACTAAGTTCAACACATCTACTCAAAGCACATGAACTAACACATTAAAAAAATTATACATCTTAAAAGCATATGGTCCGTTATCCCCTTTGTAGAAATACAATGCAAAGTCCACAAAGTCCTGCCTTCCCAAGGCGAGGCAGCTACATGGCCTGGGCAATCCTACAACTACCCGATGAGATAGGTACTTTGCTAGGGCCTCTTTTAAAGAGGAGGCTGAGGCTTAGAGAAATTGAAGAATTTTCTCAAAGTCAGTAAGTGTTTGAACTGGGATTTCAACTCCCGTCTGCTTTACCCCAAACCTACACTCCCAGTGTTGTTCCTGGTTGCCCTGGAGTCGGCTCTGACTCATGGTGACCTTGTATAAAACAGAACGAAATGTTGCCCAGTCCTGCACCATCCTCGTGATCGTTGGTATGTTTGAGTCCACTGTTGTGGCTAGCGTGTCAATTCATCTCATTGAGGGTTTCCCTCATTTTTGTCGACCTCTACTTTACCAAACATTATGTCCTTTTTTTCTAGCAATTGGTCTTCCCTGATGACGGGTCCAAAGTAAGGAAGCTCATCATCCTAACTTCTAAGGGGCATCCCAGTTGTATTTCTTCTGAAGACTTATTTGTTCCTTCTTCTGGCAGCCCACAGTATATTCAATATTCTTCATCAATGCCACAATTCGAATGTATCACTTATTCTTCTGTCTTCCTTTTTCATTGACCAGCTTTGGCATGCATATGAGACAACTGAAACGACAGTGGATCTTCTTTGTCTTCCAGCCTTCCACAATCACAGCTCCTTGTATCACATGATATAATGGAATTAACTCTCAGTGTTTGGGTTTATGAGTGTGTGTACAAATAAATGAACACGTTAAAGTTTTAGTAAAATATACAAATGCCAAGACCTTGAATAATGGAATCACATTTACTCAACACGTACATAAGCTCTGCCAGGGAATGGGCTACACGCCTTGGGACACTGAACAAACAGAATACCAGGTGTTTGCATAGCACTTCAAAGGTTACAAACTGCTTCCATAGTCATTATTCCTCTCACGCATTCATTTAACATAAATGTTTTGAGCACTTACTATGTCGTAGGCCCCATGCTAAATGTTGGATGCATCTTTCCATGGAAAGACAAACATGTAAGTAAACAAACAAAATTAAATATGATAATGTTGTTGTTGTTAGGTGTTGTAGAGTCGGTTCCTACTCATAGTGACCCTATGTACAACAGAACCAAACACTGCCCGGTCCTGTGCCATCCTCACGATCGTTACTATGCTGGAGCCCACTGTTGCAGCCACTGTGTCAATCCATCTCATTGAGGGTCTTCCTCTTTTTCACTGACATCACACTTTACCAAGCATGATGTCCTTCTACAGGGACTGGTCCCTCTTAATAACATGTCCAAAGTACGTGAGATAAAGTCTTGCCATCCTTACTTCCAAGGAACACTCTGGCTGTATTTCTTCCAAGTTAAAAATAGAAGAAGTAGCAACCAAATATATTAAGAAGTTAGGAATGGCTTTTCAGAGAAGAAAATGCTTGAGATGATACTTGAAGCATGAGAGGGAGTGTTCATTCATTCATTCATTATGGACCTCTCCTTCTTGAAGTTTACCCTCAAGTAAGAGAGCTGTATGTTAATCAAGGCATCACATGAATAAATATAACATTTAAAATGTGACAAGTGCTAAAAGGTCTACATAAAAGAAGATGGTCTAATTCTGCAAGTCAGAGAAGTTTCCTGGAGGAAATTACATTTGAGCTACATTTAAGAGGAAATAGGAGAGGAAAGGGCATTCTAGAAAGAGAAAACATTTTACAATAAATAATTGAAGTCAGCCCACTAGGTATTTCCCTATTTTATGGATGGAAATTTCTCAGATAAATTAGTTAACCGAGATCCCATGGCTAGTGATGGGCAGAGAGGGCCAGGACCTCTCTAGTTCTGGGTGACCCCTGGTTCTAGGTGTTTTCCACTTGACTGCATGGTCTCTCTAAGTTTGAGCAGACCATGTTCACTTTACGGTTCCTCACCATCCTTCAGAACCAAATTCCTTTAGACTCTCTTCTTCTGCCCCTGTCACATTTACTTGTTAGTGACTCTTATGAGCCCTAGTAACTTAGGTCTCACAGCGTGAACCCTGTTCCTAACTCATCTTTCGCCCCTCCATCCACCTCACAAAAATCTGCCAGGCTTTTTTCTTAGTCCCTCAGTACTCAGATCTCTGGCAGCTAATTGGGTAATCTAGTTTGTGCTTGGGTGTTAATTAATTTTCCATTGTTTATATAAACTAAGAGATTTCTGTTCTTGTGATCGTCCGTTTAGGTAAGTTTATCGACAAATTAAATCCCATTATATCAAATTATACTAGAATGTCAATCATCAAAGAAAGTCTAAATGCATATCTTTCTCCGTAGCACCTCCAGAGATAATCTCATACCATAAAGAAATATTTAGAATAGAGGTAATAATCATAATGGATGTACCTTGTCATATTAAAACTTCAAAAGACTTTATTAAAAAAGCCATTTTAACAGTGTGACAGCTATATTTTTCTCCATATTTCTAAGTTATGAAAATTAACTCATCAGAATTAAGCTCTTCCAAACTTTAAAATCAAACAAAGCTAATCTGAATGTTTCCAGAATTGATTACTTTTCACTATTTACATCTTTTCTGCTACTGTTAGTCAAAATCACATTCTTGCTTTTAGAAATTAATATCACAATATTAATCCAAGTCAATTCCATTAGTTAAAATGGAGTACATGAAAAATGACTAAGCCTGACTCAGGGTTAAAAGTATTCTAGAGGTGAATTGTTCCATCGGGGAATGAACCACAGCAAAGAACTGACAAAATGAATCTATTCTAGTGCCTCTAGTATACATATAGGCATCTGTTATTATTAACTGCTGTTGAGGCAGTCCCCAACTCATGGCAACCTCGTGTATCATAGAGTAGAACTGCTTCATAGGGTTTTTTTTTTTTTTTTTTTTTGCTGTAATCTTTATGGAAACACACCACCAGGTACCTCGGGGTTGCTGGGTAGGTTCAAACCCCAACCTTCCGGCTAGCAGTTGATCTTCAAATTCTGTGCCACCCAGAAATTATAGGCATCTAGAAGGGACAATGTGTTGGAATCCCCTCGACAGCAATGTGTTTTGGGTTGGTTGGGAAGGGACAAGGAGCCCTGGTAGCACAGTAGTTAAGAGTTTGTCTGCTAACCAAAAGGGCAGCAGTTTGAATCCACCAGCCACTCCCTGGAAACCCTATGAGGCAGTTCTACTCTGTCCTATAGGTCATTACAAGGTCGAATAGACTCAATGGAAATGAGTTTGGTGTTTTTTTTGTTTGTTTGTTTGTTTGTTTGTTTAGAAGGGACAAATTGCAATAACTCAAAGAAGGAATAAATAATACTTAGAGAAATGAGAGAATTCCAAACACCTGTAATAAAACAATTCAGTGTTTAAAAGTGTATGTACCACACTGGATGTAAACATTATATAGTAACTCCCTTGAGAATACAAAACCACAGTGAAATGATCTGGAGGGAAGTTCACTATTACCCTCTACGATTTTCCATAAATGATCTATCATGAAAAAATTCATTAGCAGTTTCAGATTCAAACACAGATCATTGAATTTTAAGCTTTCTTTTTAAACTGTTCCCTAATGGGGGATAATTTTAGAACTGAAACCACCTTATGATAATAACCATATAGTAGTTTCCCTTTGGAGTCCTTGGAAGTTGCACCTGGGAAGAAAGACCTGGGATTTTCTTCCAAAAAACAAGCCACTGGAACCCTGAAGGAGCACAGTTCTACTCTGACACACATGAGGTTGCCATGAGCGGGCATCCACTAGACAGTTGATGTTTTTTTTGGTTCACATTCCCTTTAGGAAGGAGTACAAGAAGAGCCTTACTTCAAATAATTTTTCTCTATATTAATAGGTTATAATATTGAAGAATTTCTTTGAGTTTTTATCTATTTAAAAATTTTCAATATTAATTTGTGACTTTCAATGGTGCCACCACCACCCACAGGCAGATCAATAACCATGGAACATTCCCAATGGAGATGCTAGTAGTCATCTAGTCATATTATGTAGGAAGTCCTTTTGTATCATGAATGTTATCATAGTTACTATCATCCATATACATCTATTGAACACTATCATATACAGAACAGAGTGAATTTAGCCTATGTTATGTTTTAGCATGTTTCGTCTGTTTAAGTAGAAAGCACTTTTCTTGAGAGAACCTTATATTCTACATATTTATATTTTCTTGTCTTCTCTGGAAAATCAATGGATATGTGCTTAATAAATTCTTATTGACCAAGATCACGTATTAATAGCTATAAAAGTGAGAAAAAATTAGGAAGCTGAAGTCTGTTGGACTTGGATTTCAAAAAACAAAACCTGAGTTTGAGTCCCATCTTGACAACTTACTGGCTTCAGGTTCTTGTAAATAATATTCAAAATCATGTTCCAGTTCCAACACACCTTTCCAGCTTAACTTTCCACCATTCCCCTTCATAAGCTTTGTGTTTAGTCATATCAGTCTACTGTTCAGTGTCTACTACATATCAGACATCATGCTAGGCTTGATGCTTACCGTAATAAGTAAGATACACACAATCTCTACTCTCATGGAGATTACACTTTGGTCTTAAGCAGTGAAATTAAGGGCTCCTTAGGGCAGAAACAAGACCTCAGTCATCTTTGTAAACACAACTCATAGCATAGGGTTGGGGAGGTGTTCCATAAAAGTTAGTAAAATACATACAAAAGTTTGCACATGGATGTTCATAACAGCATTATTCATAACAGGCAAAAGGTGGAAATAACTCAAATGTCTATTAACTGATGAATGGATAAATAAAAGGTGGTATATCCATACAGTGGAATATTATTTGGCCATAAGAATGAAGTACTTATACATGCTACAACAGCAATGAGCTTTGAAAACATTATGCTAAGTGAAAGAAGCCAGCAACTGGCCGGTAACAAAAGACCACATATTGTATGATTTCATTGTATTATATGACAGAAACTCCACTGAATCTGTAGATTAATTTGGAGAGTATTGCTAGCTTAACAATATTAAATCTTCTGACCATGAACATGGTTGTCTTTCCATTAATTTAGGTCTTCTTTAATTTTTTTCCACATGCTTTGTAGTTTTCTGAGTGTAAATTTTGTACTTTTTTTGCTAAATTTATTCCTAAGTATTTTAATCTTCTCGATGCTATTGCAAATAAAGCTGTTTTCCTAATTTCATTTTTGGATTGCTCGTTGGCAATGAATTCCTTAGAATTTTCTGTATTGAAGATCATGTTATCTACACAAAACCAAAAAAACCAAACCAAGTGCTGTCGCGTCGATTCTGACTCATGGTGACCCCACGTGCTTCAGAGAACTGCTCTCTATAAGTTGTCAATGGCTGTAATCTTTCAGAAGCAGATCGCCAGACCAGGCCTTTCGTCCCAGGTGCTTCTGGGTAGATTTGAACCACTAACATTTAGTAGCCAAGTGCTTAACCATTTGTTGCACTTATTACTCTGTTATCTGCATACAGAGATAGTTTTACTTCCTCTGATCCATGAACACAGGTTGTCTTTCCATTAATTAGGTCTTCTTTAATTTCTTTCCACAATGCTTTGTAGTTTTCTGAGTATAACTTTTGCACTTGAAGATTTTATTTCTTTTTCTTCCCTACTAGCCTTAGCTAGAACTTCTAGTACAATGTTGAATACAAGTTGCTGGAGCAGCCATCCTTGTCTTATTCCTGATCTTAGGAGGAAAGCTATCAGTTGTCACTGACTGTGAATTTTTCATGGATGCCCTTTATCGGGTTGAGAAGATTCCCTTCTATTCCTAGTTTTCTGCGTGTTTTTATCATGAAACCAAAAACCAAACCAGTGGCCGTAGAGTTGACTCTGACTCACAGCGACCCTGTAAGACAGAGCAGAACTGCCCCATAGGGTTTCCAAAGAGCGACTGGTGGATTTGAACTGCTGACCTTTCGGTTAGCAGCTAAGCACTTAACCACTGTGCCACCAGGGCTTTTTTATCATGAAGGGGTATTGAATTTTGTCAAATGCTTTTTGTGCATCAATTGGGATTATTATGTGGTTTGTTTCCCTTATTCTGTTAGTATGGTGGGTTACATTAATTGATTTTCAGATGTCAAATCAATCTTTCATTCCTGGGATGAATATTACTTGCGCATGATGTATAATCTTTATATGTTGCTAGGTTCAGTTTCCTAGTATTTCGTTGAAGATTTTGGTGTCTATATTCATAAGAGATATTTGTCTGTAGTTTTCTTGTGATGGCTTTGTTTGGTTTTGGTATTAGGGTAATACTAGCCACATAGAAGGGGTGGGGAGCTTCCTCCTCTTCCAGTCTGGGAAGTTTGTGAAGAAGTGGTATTAATTCTTTTAAAAGTATTTGGTAGGCTCCACCTGAGCTTTTCTCTGTGAGTAGTCTTTATCGTTATAGGTCTTTATCGTTACAGCTCTT
>NW_004443959.1:22489634-22507654 GCF_000243295.1 Trichechus manatus latirostris | reverse complement strand
ATCGTTACAGCTCTTTATCGTTACAGCTCTTTATCGTTATAGGTCTTCATCGTTATAGGTCTGTTTAGATGTTCTATTCCTTTGAGTCAGCTCAGCAGTTCGTGTCTAAGAATTTTTCCATTTCACCCAAGTTAGCTAATCTATTAGCTTACGATTGTCCAGAGCATTCCCTTATAATTATTTCTATTTCTGTAAGTTGGCAATGATTTCCCCTTCTTAATTTCTAATTTCAGCAATTTGAATTTTCTCTCTTTTTTTCCTTCATCAGTTTAGCTAAGATTTGAAAATTTTGTTGATCTTTTCAAAGAACTAAGTTTTGGTTTTGTAGATTTTACCTATTCTTCTGTACTCTAATTCATTAATTCCTGCTCTAATCTTATGTCGGGTAGTAGTGAGGATGAAATAAAATCCTATAGTTAAAGTGCTTTTAAAAATTAATTTATGAATTTATTTATTAATTCAACAGCTATCTATTATGTACCTTCTATCTGCTGAGATATATCTGAGTGGTGCAAATGGTTAACATACTTGGCAGCTCTCCAAAAGGTTGGTGGTTAGAATCCATCCAGAGGCTCCTTAGAAAAAATGTCTGGCAATCTACTTCTGAAAAATCATCCACCGAAAACCCTATGGTCCACAGTTCTCCTCCGACACACATGGGGTTGCCATAAGTTGGTTTTGGTAGTCTAATTGCTATCTCTATCGTGATGCCTCAAGCATACTACATGTCCCCAAAATTAGAATTTCAATCAATTTCTTAACTTGAAACTGTTTTTATACTAACACATAAGACAGCACACACATAAAAGGGGGAAATCAAAACTAATAAAGCAAGACAATTGAGGTTAGGACAATATCCTTAGTGTTTTTAACGACAAGGACTATATCTCCTGCTTTTTCTTTTATATCTTCCACATTGCTTGGCAGAGAATAGAGTATACAGTCGATGATCAATAAATCTCTGCCTATTGTTCAGTTGATTTTATCCTTAGGATTCCAACAGGTTAATTGCTCTGCCCCCTAACAGAAATTGAACAGTCATTGTAAAACCCTCCATAATGACTGTAGGGGATACTTTAACCACTGGGGCTCACTGTGCAAAACAACGTTTGTTATTCCTCCTTAAAAACCTTACTGTGGGAATCCAAATAAATCAGTGCCTCTATCTCTATGCAGACTTCTCTGGTGTGTAACCCACGTATAGTTTTCTGTCATTGTTGTAAAAATATATAACACATCATTCGCCTATTCAACATTTTTCACGTGTACATTTTCTCTTTCATTTTAAAATATAACTCATTAAAAATAATATGTGCAACCATTAATGATGACTGTTGGTGATGACTGTACATACGATTTTTTAAAATAATTTACTTTGTTTTTGGTGTTGTTGAAAATATTCACAGCAAAACCTACACCAACTCAACAATTTCTACACGTGCAATCCAGAGATATTGATTACATCCTTCAAGTTGTGCAATTATTCTCATCCTTCTTTTCAGAATTAAAATCACTGCCCTCTAAGCTCACTATCTAACCTTTCAAGTCACTGTTGTCAATTTGATACCATATAGATAGTGCTTTAAAAGAGCACAAAACCCAATGCAGACATTCTTTACTAAGTAGACTATTGTTTGGTTTAAAGAAGACTTCAGGGGATATTTCTGTTTGATTGTTAATGAATCATATTTTAAAAAGAAAGAGAAAATATCATGAACTCTGGCAAACCATTTTTTTTTCAAGCAGCGTTTCTTATGCAATAATTTTTAATATTTTAAACTTTTTAGTCCCCCTGGGGAGGAAAGAAAAAAAAATGTCATCCTTGCACTAATTGGTTCAAAGTAATTCCTTTCCTTCCCATCTTGGGCGGTAGTCACTGGTTAGAAAATGGACAACAATCATCTTTGTGATGTCTCAGTGTAAAATGATAAACGGGTCCTCTGTGTTGAATAAATGCTTCCTCTTTACCTTGATTTTTATTACTTTCCATAAACTAAGACAAAATAGAACTTATTCCCTAATTATGTTACTACAGTTCAATGCACATCAAATTCAGGGAAAATATGAGCTTTTTGGTGGGGGGAAAAATGAGAATGATGTGTATATAATTACGACAGCAAATATGATAGCTGGGTAATGTGGGATTATATAGTGCACTTTAAGGAGCAAATTAAATAAAAACTTTATTGGCAGCTATGAAACAATTAGAATGGAAGTCTGATCCACTGACGTGATGGTGTACCTTCCGGGAATGCCAAAGCTTCCAGTTTAAAGTGGAGACATACCAAAACCCATTGTCGTAGTTGATTCCGACTCATAGCAACCCTAGAGGACGAGCAGAACATGGCTGCCTGCAATTATCACTCATGTTTAGGCTAACTGAGATTTTTTTTCAAAACCCAAGTCTTAAAGACCTAAGCACACATTGTCAGTCTCCTACATATGAACTTCTTAAAACCAGAGAAAATGGTAAAGAGCCTCTTTTCACAAATTAGTAGAAAATCAACTTTTGGGAAACACACAACACCCACACACACATACACAATAAAGGCTTCTTCCAGTTCATTGTCATCACGAGCCTGTGTTTCCAAGGCACTGTGCACATATCAACAGGGTAATGTACAAATACTAATTTCCCATAATCTATAATCTTTTTCAGGGGAAATCAGTGTCAAGTAGGCAGTTAATAAAGACGTTATCTTAATTTGAACTTTCCTCTCCCACTCACAAATTCTTTATTTTAACTCCCAATTAGATTTTGTTCTCCTTTCTAAACACGAGATACGCAATTAATGACTTGTCTCAATTCCACCAGTTTTGTGCTATATTTTTATTAATGCCCCGATGTTCCCCACTTTGATGATGGGATTTATCGTTTCCAAATTAGATACAGATTATTTCCCCTTCTCATTTACGTATTTATTGTTTTACTATTTCACTGAGACTTTGAGAGAGCAGAGGCTGTGAAACACAAGAGCACAGATTGCTATCTTGAAATGGAATTGTGCTGAATTTTTAAACGTATGTTCTAGGAGTCTGAGCGAGAGGAGGTTTGCATGTGCCCAACTATGTTGAAGTTATGACCGACCACATACATGGAATAAAACAGTAGCAACAGATGGTTTCTAATTCATTAGAGAATATTATGTACGACTCCAGGCTAATTAGACAATCTTGACAGACTAAGAAGAGCAAGTATTTATGTCTTCATTAACTCTGCACAGAGTAATTGAACGCCTACTGTTCATGTGCTAAGAACTAGGTAGAGTGCTGAATGAAAAGAGACAGTGTCCTTGTTAACGTGAAGCTTAGGGCCTGACTGAAGATGCAGGCAATAAGGAGGAAATATAATTAATTGAAAACGGAGAGAAAGGCTACAAAATAAATGCAGAGGGAGCTGTGTAAGAGGTAACTCAAGCTCTTAGCATCAGGCCCCTTAGATTAGAATCCTACCTTCACCACTGCTCTTTGCCTCAGTTTCCTCTTTATAAAATAGGGATAGTCACGGTATCTATCTGATACCTAAGATGACCATATGGCTAAGTCTGCCCATGACAGTCCCAGTGCATGAGTTGTCCTTGTGGGATTATTAATACCTGTTTACTCTCCAAAGTGTCCTTGTCTGGGTGATCAACAGCATGCTCACTCTGCTGGTAGGGTTGGTATATACTGAGCACTTGATAAATTTAAGCTGTTGTGGTTGTTGTTACTATATCATTAACCGCTACTATTTAAGATTATCAGGAAAGGACTTTCTAAGACCGAGAAATTATACTAAGTCTTGAAGAATAAAAAGAAACCAGCTGAGTGAAGCAGAGGTTGGCAGAAAGAACAGTAAGATGGAAACACCCCTAAGCAATGGCCGGGGCACTGGTGGTGCAGTGTTTAAGAGCTCGGTTGCTAACCAAAATGTCAGCAGTTTGAATCCACCACCTGCTCCTTGGAAACCCTGTAGGGAAGTTCTATTCTGTCCTGTAGGGTTTCTATGAGTCCAAATTGACTCGACGGCCAACAGGTTTGGTAGTTTGGTTTAAGCAACGGTTGTGCTCACGGCTGCTAACTGAAAGGTTGGCAGTTCAAATCCAACCAATGGCTCCACAGGAGAAAGACCTCATGATCTGCTTCTATAAAGATTATAGCCTAGAAAACCCTAAGGGCAGTTCCTACTCTGTCCTATGTGGTCACCAAGAGTCAGAGTTGACTTGATGATACCTAACAACAACACGATGGGAAAGAGCTGCGCATGGTCTAGAACTGAAAGGAAGCCAGTATGGCGGCAGCATGACAGACAAGCGAAACCGTGGTTCAGAAAGTTAGGAATGAAATGAGGGCGTGATTAGGATTCCGAATCTATTCAGAGCCAAGGTAAGTCTTTGAAGTGTGTTAAACAGGGGGATGACATGATTATTCTGGGCACTCTGTGGAAAATGGATTGGGCAGAATATGAAAGGAAGTGAGAAGTCCAGTTACAGAACTAAGTGTTTGCTATATGATCATTTTCTAGGCAAGCATAAATCGCCAAAATTGACTCAGGAAAATATAGAAAGCGTAAATAACCTAGGACCACAAAAATTATGTAAAATGTTGTCCAAAAATCACCTCACAAAAAGTTGATGCTCACAGACATTTTTATGGTAGAATGATCTCAAATACCAGGGAAGAGATAATTCCTATACTATTTAAGTCAGATCAGAACATACAGAAAGAAGAAAAGCTCTTATTAATTTGTGAAGTTAGCTTACCCTTGCTATCAAAATATGAGAAAGATATTACAAAAAAATCTGATACATCAATATCAATTATTAAAGAAGATGAAAATCACTAACTAAAATATTAGTAACATGAATTTAACAGTATATAAAAATAATAATACAACAAACATAATGAAGATTTACTCTGGAAAATTAAGGATTATATAATATTAGAAAATGATTAATATAATTAACTATTTTGATAAGTTAAGAGGAATAAATGAGATTAGCACTGCAATACATAGTGAAAAGGCATTTGATGAAACATTTAGCAAAATCAAACAGATGAAGACTTCTCAAGAGCAACAATAATATATAATGAACAGGAATAAACCTAATAAATATTTGTGACCTATATGAAGAAAGCCAAAAATCTTCAAGAGTTATAAATAAATAATTGAGTAAATTAAGAGACATATTATGTTTGGGGAGGGGAAAAGTAAATACTGTGAATGTGGTCGTTCTTACCAAATAGCATGAATTTAATAACTGCAACCTAATAAAAATCCCAATTTCAGGAGGGAGGTGGGACTTAGCCCTAGGAAGCTGCCCAAGTCAGAAGAGGAGCTGACAGCAAATGATGCTGGAAAAACAAAGACGTAATAAAATTTCTTCAAAGAGATGCCATCATGTGTGACATTATCAGTATGTTTTACGGCAAAAACAAAATATTTGGCTGGATGGTATTCATCACCACTAATAAATCCCTTCATAGGTTCCACCGACTGGATTTTTTTTTTAACTTTTTTAAAAAAAAGTTGCACAGCTATTACCTGGTTTGTCATAAACATAAATCATCTTTCATTCAGGGAAATACAAACGATGATAGAGGAGACTTGCAGATTGGTTGCTTCGATGAAAGTACTGAAATGTAAGTTTAGCAGGTTGTTCCTACAAAATCATGCTGCAAAACCATGGAAAACTGTTTTAAATAAAGTTTCAAACACCTTCAAACTCATCCCATCCCCACTGGATGTCTGTGCGCGGTAAGGCTGGCAGAAGAACTAAGCCTTTGAGATACTCCAGGGTGTGGAACTGCCGTCCTGTAAAGTCAGCCGCTGCCAAGTGGGATGATGCGCTCAGCCAGGCAGCCTTCCAGTGCCAGCACTGCGGGTAAGCAATCGTGTGGCATGTTAAGCAGGAACAGATTGGTCCCTAACCCTAATGGAAAATGGTGTGCGTTGCTAAGTGGCAAGGCAAACCTCTGAGAGCAGCACTGCTGATGAAGAAAACCTAGGAAGCTGCCCATACCAGTAGAGGACTTGGGAGACGTGGTTGTCTATAGAAGAACTTTTTTATAAAGAAAAATGACAAAATAGTCTAACTTGGGGCACAGGCAAGTCTTGGGAGGTGGGCCCAGTTATCCAGAAGGAGAAAATGTACCTGAGCAACAGGGTTGGCAATGATTAAAACACAGGATTAGGGGTGCCATGTGGCTAGTCTACGGAGCTGTTAGGTTAGCTAGTTTTGCTAGTTTCCCTCTTTTGGCCACTGGTGACCTTATGCTCAACTCTTTATAATATCCTGAAAAATAGCGGCCATTGAAAGATGGGTTGATTATAGAGGGTACCTGGCAACAGAGGGAACATGATTGAATACCATACCTCATCCACCAGAAAAACTCCCCAATGGGTATGTTCTACACAGGACACTGAAGTGACTATATCATGCTCACAGATGGACATTTTATATTTATAGCAAAGTTACCTGGTCTTACTCCACTGCTTGAACATCTCTCCAACGCAATGAAGTCTGCTTGTCCTCAGGATAACATTAAATCTCTTTAACATGATCTACCTTGCATTGTTTCCCTCCACTCTGCCTCTCAAATCCTCGCCCCACCCCCCACAACACACCTCCAGGCTTAAGTAATACCAGCCTACTTTCAATTCCTTATATACCAAGACAGCTTATCTCTGGGCCTTCATACATGCTATTCCATCTGAACTGAAAACTCTTCCTCTCAACTTCATGAGCTAACACCTAGACATACTTCAGCCCTCAGCTTCACCCTATTTCTACAGGAAAGTCATCCCTGAACCCCAGACTAGCGCAGATCCTTGTAACATGCTGTCATAGAAGCACCATACGCTTCTTCCCGACTCTATGCAGCCAGTCCAGTAATCTACAAGTTGGTTAAGCATATCTCTGGTCACCCACAGGCTGTCAGGACTAAAACCACAGCGAGACTAAGCACCTGCATTCTTTAGAATTAATACTCTAGGCGGGGCTCTTAAAAACAGAAATAGGAAGATATTGGGCCAAATGTACTATACCAGTTACCAGCTGCTGTTAAGTCGACTCTGACTCATGGCAACCCCACGTGTGTTAGAGTAGAACGGTATTCCACAGCGTTGTTAGTGGCTGATTTTTTGGAAGTAGATCGCCAGGCCTTTCTTTTGAGATGCATCTGGGTAGACTCAAACCTCCAAACTTTTGGTTAGCAGCTGAGTGTACTGACACACTGTAGTACCCAGGGCATCATTAAAGATATTGAAACTGTTAACATTATGAAGGTGACATAGTATTTGCATAGTCAGGAAGAGAGAAATTTCTCCAACAGAAACTGGTCAAAAGCAACAGATGACCCACTATTTGTTGGGGAGGGAAGTGGGGTTATAAAATGGTTAAGTCTTACATGGGAGGTTACATGGTTACAAGTGACTATACGAAAACTAAATTTACTTCCTCTACAGGGAGTACTAGTATCACCTCAGTGAAACGTGAGAACTCAGGACACGAGAAATACAAGGGACTGTAAAAGTTGTGGAAAATAAACTCATTTAATTACTAATTCCTGGAAAAGACATTTTAATTTTTTTAAGTTAAAAAAAGATTCATATTAATTATAACAAATTCAGACAACAGAGTGGTGTATATAATTGGTCCCTCACCCCACTTCCACTACATAGCACAGTTTGACGCACTCGACTGTCCTACAGGACTGCAAGGACAAGAAGAGACCCCATCTACCTAGGCTACCACAATCTGACAGAGGTGACCACTAGCACGGCAGACTCATAACATGTCCAGGCCCTGACTCATCTGACACAGCGCTATCTAACTTCCTCTTGAATAACATATTCCTTATACTTGTCAACTCTAGAGGTGAGCGGAGGTTCTGGGGAGAAGATGACTCTCTTTTTTATTCCCATTTTTTCCCCTCAAAACACAAGACTACATTCAGCTCATTCTGATGTGCAATGGAACAGCTAGCCTTCAATCATGTGCCCTGCTCAGGGAAGGCCCAGCCAAGGTAAGATATTCCATTCATATCAATAAACATTTCATCAGGGGCCTTGCAGGACTCTAGGCACAGCTCTAGGTCCTGAGATTACAAAGTGAATAACAGTTATCCCCTGCCCTTTGAGAGTCCTGTAGAGTTGTAAATGAGCCAGCCACACAAATAGATCATTTCAACACAATTTAAGGAGCCCTGGTGGCACAACGGTTAAGTGTTCAGCTGCTAACAGAAAGTTGGCAACCACATGGGGGGAAGACTTGGTGATATGCTTCCGTAAGGATGACAACCAAGAAAACCCTATAGGGTAGTTCTACTCTGTCACATGGTGTTGCTATGAGTCGGAATCAATTTGATGGCACCTAACAAGAACAACATAATTTAGTAAGCATTACAGACAAGTAGAACATATAGCATCGTGCTTCACATTTTAGAGTTGCTTAGCTTAACCAACAGATAGGAGACAGAAACATCTCTCAAGATTATGCCTGAGATTAATGTTGAAGGATGAGTAGCAATTAGCTGCCTAAAGAAGAGTTTTCCAGACATGAAAAATAAATTGGGGCAAAGCACAGAGGTTGAAAATAATGTGGTGTGTGTGAGGAGCTGCAAGCAGTTGTATATATCTTCCAAATTTGGGAGTAGAGGAGAACAATTTAGACAAGTGTCACAGAAGGTTCTTCATACCATATTAAAAAGATTTGTATTTATATTAAATATTTAAAATTGCTCTCTCTGGTAGCTTTGAAGGAGGTAGGATATCATAAAGAAGTTTCACAGTGCACTACCCCCATTTTCCCGTGGCTCTGAAGTACAGATCTACATATACAGGCAGGGATCAGGAAGAAAGATGGAGAAAAGATCTAGGTTTCACTGTTGAGGTGACGCGAAGGGCAGCCAACCATTTGGTATCATTAATAAGAATACCTTTTCTCCTAGCTGCAGCACAATCACACGCTGATCTAACTGATTCTTTCTGCAGGTGTTCACAGTGAGACTATGCTGAGTTCAGCACTTGGTTAGGTGCTTATCAAAAACCAAACCCACTGGCTCCGAGTCAATTCCGACTCCTAGTGACCCTGTATGACAGGGTAGAACTGCCCCATAGTGTTTCTAAAGAGTGGCTGGTGGATTTGAACTGCTGACCTTGTGGTTAGCAGCCGAGCTCTTAACCACTGCGCCATCAGGGCTCCAATTAGTGGGGTACAAAACAGCTCTACTACTCATCAGAATAAGGGCTGCCAGGGTTAATGAAGGAAACTCCTTGAAACCACCAATCCAGAATCTGCTCAAATTATGGTGAAAGCACAGAATTCTTTTTCACTTTAATATGTGTATATGATTTTTATTTGGTCTCCATATGAACCAGAGTACTATCCCTACAATGTTGTTTTTGAAGAATTTTTTCCTCACTTTGAGTAAGCTCTTTGTGGAATTACATATATACCTTCCTTGCCCATGAAGCCTAATTATAAAGCTTCTTTTAAAATAGGACATCTTAGTCTTATTTCTTTCTCAATATTTAATGTTATATTATAATGTATTGTTTTTATTATTTCTACCTTGAATTTGCTTTTATAATGCTTTTGTGTCCATCTCCCTGACCATTCCCATTCTATTATTCATCAGTCCCTACCAGTTAGCATCATCTCCTGCTTCTGAATCATCTGTGATTCAATTAACATATGTTTCACTACAGTTTCCAAATCCTTAATGAAGACACTATATTAAATTGGATCTAATTCTGATCCCCAGGGTACCCTAACAGACATCTCCCCAAAGTGCACAGCTGTAGTTCAAGAAACACAGATATTAAATTACATTAACTGTGGGCCAGAATAGAAAATAATTATTCAAAGTATCTGCTAGACATTAATGTGAATAATGTGGAGTGAAGGTTCTCTTTGGAGTTGGCGACCCTAGAAAGTGAGCCAAAGGGTACACGAGTTGATCCTCAATGGCCTGGCAGCTGCAGATTTGGAGAGAGACGTGTGTGAATGCCAAAAAAATTTTGGCTACTGACATAATATGCCAACATATCTCTTGTCATACACCCTTTCTTCTCTCTTAGTATTTATCCTCTTGTACCTAACAACTGTCCCCTTCTGAACCTTCATCTAGGCTAAGCACGTAACAGATGGTATTTCTGCTAGTGCCCATTAAGTTCTCATATGACAAGACCGTGGTCAGCTCCTCTTTGAGGCTGGGAGACATGGCTTCCCAAGGCAATGGAGATGTGATAATAGGAGGAAGCAGAGACAAAAAAGGAGAACAGAGGAAAGGAAACCAGAAGCAGGTTCTGACATTAAAAAAGGAGCCAGAAATTCAGGAGCAGAGAGAGTAGCTCATTTGAAAAGGGGGCAAAATGAGAAGAAAAGAGCAAGATTAAGGGCAGTTGAGGGGCACGGTTGGAAAGAGAGGGAATGTGTGTGGGATGTTATCTAGAAGCAGACGTTATTTATGACAACTGTATGAACTGGTCAAAAATAATCCATGAGTAGGTTATGTAGGCTTAAACAGGCAAAAGAGGAAAAAAATGGTCTTAGAGGCTCAAACTATGAGCCCTCACCAGGCTATTTACGAGAGTTTCAGGTAGGATTGTTAGATTTAGCAAATAAAAATGCAGATTATGTAGTTAACTTTGAATTTCAGAAAAACAACATTTTTTAAAAAGTATAAGTACGTTCCACGCAATATTTGGGACATTCTTATAATAAAATATTATTCATTGTTTACCTGAAATTCAAATTCAACTGGGTATCTTATATTTAAGGTGTCCCAGATCATGCCCTTTCTCTGTAGAGCCAGCTTCCCAACATTTTGCTCTCAAGGTGAATGAATGACAACCTGGCACCCCACTTTAGGTAGAGTTGATCCCTAATATAACATCCTAACCAAAATTTTGAGCTGTGTTTTCCAAGTGTTCATTATTATCAGGACTGATTTTCAGCCGGTACAAGTGGAACAACCCTATCAATTGCAAAATACTGAAATATTTTAGTACCTCTTTGTTTGTAAATAGTTGCTTTTCTGAGCCTCCAAATATCTCACCCCTACGGCTCCTGCCTCTCTAGCCACTGGTAGACACCCTTCTTCAATTGTTCCATGATCCGGAAACTAAAGAAGTCTGTCCTGCCTCACGGCTGGCAGGCCCCTATTCCAGTTCCGTGGTTGGCACGTGCAAGACGAGCCAGTGACTATATCATACTCATGTTAAATATCTTGACACATCACCTATGATCTTTCCATGTACTTTAATATCTACAAATGCTTCCATGTAGGATATAGTTAACATTTATAATGGGTTCACTAGATATCATGTGCTATGATAGGGGCTTTCACAGTCAATAGTCCTCATAATCACCCTATGAGGTAGGTTTTAATATTGTAGCATCTACAGGAGAGGAAAATGAAGCTCAAAGAATATCAGTAACAGGTCCAAGATCACCCAGATAGGGAGAAGCAGAGAAGGGATCTTGAAGCCAACTATATCTAAGTCAAAAGTCAATGCTGTTTTCTCAATGTAATTTCCATTAATCTTCCCAACTCTGGAGGAAAAAAGCACTCAAATTATCTCCATGAACATCTCTTTTGATTAAAAATAATAATAATACAAATTTCAGTGTGTGAGAGGACAATAAAAGATGATATACTGCTACTGGATCTGTCCTTTAGAATGTAATAGAGTGACACATTTAAAAAAAACAACAACAAAACATACATACAATTGTGTGTGCTCACTGCCCTGGTAACACAGTGCTTACCGTGCTCACCAGATCACCCGTAGTGAACAACTTCACATTTTCTCATCACATCAAAGATTCTGCTTATCGGTATAGCTGTCATCTGTCTCTCTCCCAACCCCACAGCACCTTCCTACAGAATCAAAGCCTCTTTTCAAATGTGCAATCCCTGACAGGGTGGATGACCCAGTAAGCAAGGTAAACATGGGTTTACTTGTGCTTACTTACTAATCCATAGTGAACAAGTTCACATGGGTTTCTACTACGCATTAGTAAGTAAGCAGAAGTAAGCCTATGCTTACCTTGCCTATTGGATAATACATGCCTGTCTGGTAATGATGCTTTCTCTGAAATTTTTAAGAAACAACCTCTTTCCTTCTGCCAAAGTTATACAGAAATGAAAATGTTCCTTGAATTATTATTTTAAATGTTGAGAAATTAGGAATATCAAATATCTGATAATAAATAACCTTAATGTCCAATAAAGAGAATTAGTTAAAAGTTAAAAAAAAAAAAAACAGCTATGGCTGCATCCACTGAATTAAATAAACATGAAAACTATGTGGCAACATAGAAGTGTATAGAAAAAAACAAACCCATTGACATCGGTTCGATTCTGACTCATAGACACCCCGCAGGACACAGAACTACCCCCACAGGGTTTCCAAGGAGCAGCTGGTGGATTTGAACTGCTGACCTTTTGGTTAGCAGCTGAACTCCTAACCACTACACCACCAAGGCTCCATGTATAGAAGAAATAGAAAATAAAACTATGATTACAAATATATATAAATTATAGACGCATTCAGGTAAACAAAAAAGGGGGAAGGCATATACAAATGAAGATAGTTCAATGGGTGGGGGCAGTAGGGGTTAATGTTGATTATTTTTTCTTTAATTTAGAACTGTGGATTATTTCTATGATGCTGTTCATGTAATTTTAAAATGTAACAAACATATTAGCTATTTTTCATATGTCTACATAGCTTTTAGCTAACTTGAATACAAATAAATGCCACTCTTTTAGAGCTATCTGTTTAACAGTAGAAATAAGAGCAAAGAAATAGGTGACTCTCTAGATCATCCATCTGAATTATCTCCCAGGCCTTTCCTTCAAAATGAAATTGGCACCATCAACTTCTGGGAGGGTACCTAAGCTTTAGAAATTTCAACTTCCCAGACTCAGCCTCTGAAAATTCCCAGCATGAGAATTTTGCTCCCTGTACGTCACTGTAGATAATATCTTGTTTATAATTTTATAAGACTCCAACTGCTTGGCAGTTTCTATGTACAGTCACATTACTTGGTTTGACAAAGTGAGGAGAATTTGGTGTGATAACGAACGGACACATATGTGGGGGTCTACTCTGCCAAGCAAAGAAATGACTGAAATTTTGCCTGAAGGGAATGGTTAGCAATGAGCTTCCATCTACAGTCGAGATTATTTCCAGGCATTTCCACTGGGAAAAGAAATTACATTCATGCACTAGCACTCCTTTCAAGATTCACATTCTTGAATAAGGAAGTAAAATCTCATCCTTTTTTTAGTGAAAAATGTAAAGGAGCCAGAGAATGCAACATCAAGGATCAGGTTTAACCTTTTAGAACCAATAATTCATGTCAGTGAGAGACTCTCTGAGGCAATTGCACAATTGCTATGATGACTTGGGCCATTTGTCTGCTCAAATTCTTTAAAGGGGCACTAGTTAGCTTCCTCCCCCCGCCCCGATATAGAAAATTAGAGGCATTTTCCAGATACCACCTACTTCTCAAGATCAGTGGTCCTTAGCGGCTAGTAATCATACCGGAGTGGAAAGAACAGGAGCTTTGATACAAACAAACCTGGGTTTCAGACCCAACGATGCTATTTAGGGGGGACAGAATGCTTTACCTCTCTAAGACTGAGGTAAAACTAATAATAATTTTATCTGTAAAACTAATAACAATTAACTCAGTGGGTTAAAAGAGATAATGCCAACTCTATAAATGTTAGTTCCCTCCTCTGCCCTATAGTTCAGGACAAAAAGTAACTAGAAATCATAGTGATCTCTAAGTAAGTATCACAGTAAATAGCACTATATTTAATTTTTTTAAATGTTATTGTTGTTGAGAATATGCACAGCAAAATATAAACTAATTAAAAAAACTAAAAATAGAACTGCCATATGAACTAGCAATTCCACTCCTAGGTATATACCCAAAAGACTTGGAAGCAGAGACGGAAACACAGACCTGTACATCAATGTTCACTGCAGCATATTCACAGTGGCCAAAAGGTGGAAACAACCTAAATGTCCATCAACAGATGAAGAGATAAACAAAATGTGGTCCGTAAATACAATGGAATACTACTCAGCCAAAAGGAGAAATGAAGTCTTGGTACATGTTACAATATGGATGGAGCTTGAAGACATCATGCTGAGGGAAATAAGTCTATCACAATAGGACAAATACTGTATTGACAGCATTATATTTAATCTATAAAGAACTGGGGACAATTCTGTGAGAAGAAAATATTGATTTATTAGGTTTATAAAATTATATCCATAATGATTCATGTACACTAAAAAGTAGACTTTTAGACTAATTATTAGTTATTTCTGAGGTATTCTGCAATAATTGTTGGCTACTTAACCATTTATTTTCATCTACTACTTTACATTGATGCCTTTGAATTGTGGTGTTGGTGAAGAATATTGAGTATACCATGGACTGCCAAAGAACATACAAATCTGTCTTGGAAGAAGTACAACCAGAATGCTCCTTAGAAGCGAGGATGGTGAGATTATGTCTCACATACTTTGGACGTGTTATCAGGAGGGATCAGTCCCTGGAGAAGGACAGCATGCTTGGTAAAGTAGAGGATCAGCGGAAAAGAGGAAGATCCTCAACGAGATGGACTGACACAGTGGCTGCAACAATGGGCTCAAGCATAACAATGACTGTAAGGATGGCGCAGGACAGGGCAGTGTTTCCTTCTGTTGTACATGGGGTCACTATGAATCCAAACCACCTCTACAGCACCTAACAACAACAATGCTACTTTACGTGAGATTAGGGCCAAAGGGTAAAGACAAATGTATGAAAGGAAAAGATAACACAAAACTCCAAGCGTTTGCTTAGGTTTTTCTGTGATTCCAGAAAAGATAACTGTTTTTTGCTTTTAGCTGGGGCGTGACAGGTTGGAAAAACCTGCCTGCTTTCCTCAGAAACAGAGTGGGGTGGCCTCTGCCCAGAGCTTCCTGTGGAGGATGGCCTGCTTCCTGCAGCACCGACAGCAGCTCCTTAGCGAAGAAATCATGACGTTTTCATAGTGTTTGAATTACTTCCAGAACTGGAAAACAAATTTTCATAAAGCCAAAGTATAGGACTAATAATCTACATGTAATAATAATAAATCCATATATTTATATAGCATTTTATAGTTTATGAGGGTTTTCACTGTCATCCCCTTAAAGCAATATGCTGTAGAGAACAGAGACATGCAAGGAGATTGCATTGTTTTTTAAGTTTTGAAAATTAAATATAAAATAATAATAATGAGAAAGTAGAATGATATAAAGTATAAAACATTTAAAAACTGCATATGTGGTCCTTGGGTGCATTAACCGGCAGTCATAATTTAAGAAAAAAACTGCTACATATGAAAGTCATAATGTAAATAAGGACACATGGTTTTCATTTCAGACAAAAAGTATGTCTTTTAAAAATTAAAAGCTATTACTCCTAAGATATTATAAATTAAATATGATTGACAAAAAAGAAAAGGTAAAGAAAAGAACATTCCCAGTACTTTTCAAATAAATCTGAACTGCACACCTACACGTATGACCCAGCTTGCTAGAACATAAACGATGAAAACAGAGTCTGTTTTGTTTTCTTCCCCACGTGCTGAAGTGATACTCTAGGGGAAGGTACCTCTGTTTCCATCTGAGCTCTAACATCTTCAAGCTAAGTGAAGTTGGGAAAATTGAATAACCACTTCTGAGCCTATTTCTGAGTCACTAAAGTGTAGAAAAAACACTTGACAGTTCTACTGGGAGAAATAAATGGTATGTGTAGTATGTATAAACTATCTTATATAGATACATACATACATATATATTTATGCTTATCATTTATACTTATAACAGATATTTGTACATATATGTGGATATACCTATGTTTATTTGTATGTGTGCCTGTTTGTATTGTGAATATACTGTATATGTAGTATATACATAGTGTATATATAGTATACTCCGTGTAGTATATATATACACATATAGTGTGTATGTATGTATATATAAATATGTGTGTGTGTGTGTACAGTACTTTCTGGCGTAAGATCTGTAACCTGATGTTGTTGCTGTTGTTAGGTGCCATTGAGGTAGTTCTGACTCATAGCGACCCTACGTACAACAGAATGAAATATGGCCCAGTCCTGTGCCATTCTCACAATTGTTCCTATGTGTGAGCTCACTGTTGCAGCTACTGTGTCAATCCATTTTGTTGAGGATCTTCCTCTTTGTCACTGACCCTCTACTTTCCCAAGCATGATGTCCTTCTCCAGGGACTGGTCTCTCCTGATAACATGTCCAAAGTACATGAGACAAAGTCTCACCATCCTCGCTTCTAAGGAGCATTCCGGCTATACTTCTTCCAAAACAGATTTGTTTGTTCTTCTGGCAGTCGATGGTATAGTCAATATTCTTTGCCAATAACGCAATTCAAATACATCAATTCTTCTTTGGTCTTCTTTATCCATTGTCCAGCTTTCACATGCGTATGAGGCGACTGAAAATCCCATGGCTTGGGTCAGGCACACCTTAGTCTTCAAAGTGACATCTTTGCTTTTTAATACTTGAAAGAGGTCTTTTGCAGCAGATTTACACAATGCAATACACTCTTTGATTTCTTCACTCCTGCTTCCATGGGTGTGACTGTGGATCCAAGTAAAATGAAATCTTTGACAACTGCAATATTTTCTCTGTTTATCATGATGCTGCTTATTGGTCTAGCTGTAAGGATTTTTGTTTTCCTTATGTTGGTGTATAATTCATTGTAACCTAATAAGGCCCTCCAATATTAACTCTCTCCACCTTCCATCAAAGCCCCTTTCCCATATTTTTCTACTATTAGAAGATTTTAGCACATTGGCAACAGTCACAAAACAAACCAAAAATCAATATCTAAACATACTGGTTTCTCCCAACAATCAATAAAGTTAATATTATCCCTCCAATGTCACCGTTACCAAGAAACATGGCATGTCCAATCTTCCTCAGTCAGTTAGCGCTTTTGTTACCATTGGTAGAAAGATATACTAGCCAATTTTTATGCCTCTAGACCTAGCAGGAAATACATTATTCTGGTTCTAATTCATTTAGCGTCAAGGTAGGTCCCTTTCAAAATCTATAGCAGTCAATTTTTATGCCTGTAGACCTAGTAGGAAGTACATTACTCTGGTTCTAACGTATTTAGCATCAAGGTGGCTTCCTTTTGAAATGCATGAAGCTCAGCAGATTGGAGTTGGAGCTTCATCGTTGTGTTGGCTGAACATTCTATTAGGTGATGCTTCCTAGATGTGCTAGTTTTGTAAACTTTTGCCTTTTTCCCCTTTATTTCTGTGAGATAAGGCTTGCCAGCATAATTATGGCTTTCCTGTGTGATCGTTAGGGAGCCCTGATGGGTTTGTTTCAGTTTTTCTGTGTTATATTTGGAAAACCAGAGGTTTCCATGTAACCTAATGGAAAGATGCTTGCAATAAATTATTACTATAGATGTCATTGGTATACTGTCATACCACTGAGATCGGTGGCGCCAAAGTGCCACTAGCCTCGTTGGTGGATTGTATTTCCAGCTGATATTTCTCAAAATCCATATAACCAACCAAAAATTTAAACACAATTAGTAAGCATGCATTCCAATACTGAAAACACATGCCATCAAAAATTAAAAAAAAAAAAAAAAAGGCAACTAAAGGGTTAGAGGCTGGCCTAGTCCTAACACCCAGTCTTTTGACTTCTAATCCAGTGCTTTCCCATAGCCCTGCCTCTTGCAAATCCCTGTAAAATCACCACAGAACAGGACCACGGTAGGTTCCGGCGCCGGTTTTCTGACCATTCCCTCCTGATCTCCTTTCTATGCACCCCCCTCTAGCACCCACCCTCATCTATCAGTTTTTTTCTTACTTTCCCAACGTTTCTGAGAAAAGCTGACTCTATCATAAAGCCAGAGGCCCCAAACCAAAGGTGAAACCTTTTTTTTTGCAGGTTAGCCATCCCTTGGAAATGTCTTTCTGAA
>NW_004443959.1:22488311-22489534 GCF_000243295.1 Trichechus manatus latirostris | reverse complement strand
ACTAAAACCCAAACCCGTTGCCGTCGAGTCGATTCCAACTTATAGCGACCCTATAGAGCAGAGTAGAACTGCCCCACAGGGTTTCCAAGGAGCACCTGGTAGATTCGTTTTTTATAAGAATGGAGCCTGCTAGTCAACAGAGTTAAATCTGGTTGCTCCACAGGGTCTCCTTTAATTATCTGGGTTCTCTTCCAAAGCCGTTTGAGTAAATGACTTTAAGTGTCTCAAAATCTTTTTTAGGCAAATTTTCCACCTTTGGATCCACCTTCTTCCTCAAATAGCCAAATAACAATCCTTTTTCAGTTCCAAAAGGTATCCCAATTCTGTTCTGGTTTATTTGTGCATTGACACCAACTATTAAAATGATAGCTTGATAATGGGATATACACAGATATGGTTTTTAACTCATTAGGTAAGAAAAAAAGAAAAATGGAGAATATTTATTCTGCCTAGAAGATGTGATAGGTTAAGAAGGCCTTTTTCCAGGATTAGGAGCATCAATCAGTAAGTGAAAATATGGATTTGGCCCACGTTCTTCATTGACAATGTAACACATGAAATTCAACTATACCCTGATATCATATGATACACTGACAGACTGTAATGACTGCAATTAAGGTTTAGTTTAACAAACAAATGACTAGAGTTTACAATAGAACTGTCAACCCTACTAAATTAATCTTGCTGAAGGACCATTTTCATCCGCTGCTGCCCTGTTCCAGGCTTATACCAATCCCTCGTTGGCTCTGGGATCAAGTCCAAACTCCACAGAGGACTGGTATTCAAGGCCATTTATAATTCAGTTCAACCTCGTAAATCTAAGCTTATCTCTCTTTCCACTCTACTGCCCATAAGAATCTCTTATTCTCATTTTTCCTCTCACTGAAATTGCCTTCTCCTCTCCCCTTCACATCATCCATCCATATCCTTCCCATATTTCTAAGCAGATGTCAAATCTCTCATATAAAGGGTGCAAGAATATTATTAGCCAGACACTGTGCTGGGCATATCCAAGACAGCCTTCAGTCCTCAAAACTATATATACACACACACACACACACACACACACACACATACATATTAAAAAAAAATTACCATCGAGTCCATTCCTACTCATAGCGACCAGATAGGACAGAGTAGAACTGCCCTATAGGGTTTCCAAGGAGTGGCTGGTGGATTCAAACCGCTGACCTTTTAGTTAGCAGCCGATCTCTTAACCACTG
>NW_004443959.1:22446234-22487622 GCF_000243295.1 Trichechus manatus latirostris | reverse complement strand
ATATGTATGCATTCTTGGAAACCCGATGGGGCAGTTCTACTCTGTCCTGTGGGGTCGTTATGAGTCAGAATTGACCTGACAGCACATAACATACATATAAAAAGGAATATATGTATGCATTCTTGGAAACCCGATGGGGCAGTTCTACTCTGTCCTATAGGGTCACTATGAGTCGGAATCGACCCAACAGCAACAGGTTTTGCTTACATATATACACACATACACATATATATCCTGGTTGCACAATGGTTAAGCACTTGGTGACTAATCAAAGCGTTGCTGGTTGGAACCCACCAGTGGCTCCATGGGAGAAAAGACCTGGCAAGGTGCTCCCATAAAGGTTTCAACCTAGGAAATCCTATGGGGGCAGGTCTACTTTGTCCTATAGGGTCACTGAGTCAGAATCAACTTGATGGCACACAACAACAGCACCATACATATAAAAAGAATATATACATATACATTATATATACATGTATACGCACACACACGAGTGTGTATATATGTATATGTGTGTGTATGTATATATACGTGTGTGTAAGTATGTATATGTATATGTGTGTGTGTGTGTATTTGGTTTGAATATATATTCATTCTTTGTTCTGCTTTGCCAGATATGAAAACTAAGATCAAATATATGATATAACTTGCTCAGTATTACACACTATCATTAAGTGGTTCAACCTGGACTCAAACCAAGGTCTATCACATTCCAAAACCCATGATCTTAAACGTTATTCCAAAATCTACCAACAGTGCTATCCCCTCTTTAATTCCCAAAGCTTTCATAGCCCCTTCCATGCAATGGATTTGTATTTGTTTTCTTCTGTATAATTATGATATCAGAAAGATATTAGACCCTGTACATTGTTGTTTCTTTTTAATCTCTCACTGTGTCTAACACAGTGCAGGGCACATAGTAGGAGCTAATCAAAATATGTTGATACAGTCTATAATAAATGCTATCTAGCCCCCTTGCTATTCAAACTGTGATCTGTGCACCAGCATCATCGTTATCAACTGGGAACTTTTTAGAAATTCTGTAGGTCCACCCTAGGCCTACAGAATCAGAACCTGCATATTAACAAGATCCCTAGATGATTTGTAAGCATATTAAAGTTTGAGGAGCACTGATTTAGTCTATAGTTTCAGTAAACACAAAAGCCTTTTTAGAGCTGACCTATTTTTTGGCACTTGAATGCATACACTTACTGGCAGGCTTACAGGGTGAGCATGATGATCTCTAAGGCAAACATATTACACTCCTTACAGAAATGAGTGACATGCAAATTGCCCGTGCTAAGTTGACTCACAGAGCAGTACACAGTTAAGACATCAGAACAAAGAAGGTAACTTTTTAGATGATGCTGGCTATGTGACAATAACGATATTGTATCACTGTGAAGTGAGAACAATAGAAATAATTTGTAGATGTAGTTGGAAACAAGGCTGAGAACAAAGGTGTTTATATGATCCCAAGTCTTAGATCTGTTATCCATTCCATCTTTGGTATAAATATGGTTCTTTTTATATGTGGGAAGTACATTTAAATGAGAAAATAAAAGTTAAAGAAAAAAGTAGGAAAATTACTTCGTAAGAAAGAATCTTTAGACTTCTCTCAACAGTGAACACTAGAAATAGTATTCTTACTTAGGACATTAAATACACGAAACACAGTTAGAAAAGATATTTTAGACAAGTCTTTTTCCTTGAAAGCTTAAACACTTAGGATTATAAATCTCATGGATTATAGAACTAAGGCATAGATAGCTGCATCATTAAAAGATACACACACACTAATACATGATCTCAAAGTGTCAGCTGTACCTATGGTTTTAAAGGATCAATTATCATCTCCTATTGATCCCACCACATGTCTGTCAGTTTGTCATACTGTGGAGGCTTGTGTGTTGCTGTGATACTGGAAGCTTTGCCACTAGTATTTCAAAAACAAGCAGGGTCACCCTCAGTGCACAGGTTTCAGCAGAGCTTCCAGACTAAGACAGACTAGGAAGAATGACCTGGCAGTCTACTTCTAAAAATTTGGCCAGTAAAAACCTTACGAATAGTAGTGGAACACTCTCTTAGATATGATCCCCTCAGGTTGGAAGGCACTCAAAATATGACTAGGGAAGAGCTACCTCCTCAAAGCAGAGTTGACCTTAATGACATGAAAGGAATAAAGCTTTCAGGACCTTCATTTGTTGATGTGGCATGACTCAAAATGAGAAGAAACAGCTACAAACATTCATTAATAATTGGAATGTGGAATGTACGAAGTATGAATCTAGGAAGATTGGAAGTTGTCAAAAATGAAATGGAACACATAAAGATCAATATCGTAGGCAATAGTAAGCTGAAATAGACTGGTATTGGCCATTTTGAATCGGACAATCATATGGTCTGTATGTTGGGAATGACCAAATGATGACGAATGGTGTCGTGTTCATTGTCAAAAAGAACATTTCAAGATCCTTCCTGAAGTACAATGCTGTCAGTGATAGGATAATATCAATACGCCTACAAGGAAGACCATTAATACGACTATTATTCAAATTTATGCACCAACCACTAATGTCAAGGATGAAGAAATCGAAGATTTTTACCAAGTTCTGCAGTCTGAAATTGATCAAACATGCAATCAGGATGCATTGATAGTTACTAGGGATTAGAATGCAAAAGTTGGAAACGAGAAGAAGGATCGGTAGCTGGAAATTATGGCCTTGGTGACAGAAATGATGCTGGAGATCACGTGATAGAATTTTGAAAGACCAATGACTTATTAATTGTGAATTCCTTTTCTCAACAACATAAATGGTGACTTACACACATGGCCCTCGCCAGATGGAATACATAGGAATCACATCAACTATACCTGTGGAAAGAGACGATGGAAAAGCCCAGTATCATCAGTCAGAAGAAGGCCAGGGGCTGACTGCAGAATAGATCATCAACTGTTCATATGCAAGTTAAAGTTAAAGCTGAAGAAAATTAAAGCAAGTCCACGAAACCCAAAATATGACCTTGAGTATATCCCACCTGAATTTGGAGACTATCTCAAGAATAGATTTGATGAACTGAACACTAATGACTGAAGACCAGATGAGTTGTGAGAAAACATCAAGGACATCATATATGAAGAAAGTAAAATGTCATTAAAAAGACGGGAAAGAAAGAAAAGACCAAACTGGATGTTCGAAGAGACTCTGAAACTTGCTCTTGAAGGTCAAGTAGCTAAAGCAAACAGTAGAAATGATGAAGTAAAAGACCTGAGCAGAAGATTTCAAAGGGTAGCTCGAGAAGACAAAGTAAGATATTATAAAGAAATGTGCAAAGACCTAGAATTAGAAAACCAAAAGGGAAGAACATGCTCAGCATTTCTCAAGTTGAAAGAACTGAAGAAAAGCTTCAAACCTTGTGTCGCAGTACTGAAAGATTCTACAGGCAAAATATTGAATGACATAGGAAGCATCAAAAGTAGATGGAAGCAATACACAGAGTTACTGTATCAAAAAGAATTGGTCAGTGTTCAGTCATTTCAGGAGGTAGCATATGATCAAGAACCTACGGTAGTGAAGGAAGAAGTCCAAGCTGCACTGGAGGCATTGGTGAGAAACAAGACTCCAGGATTGACAGAATACCAATGAGATGTTTCAACAAACGGACGTAGCACTGGAAGTGCTCTCTCATCTATGTCAAAAATTTGGAAGACAGCTACCTGGCCAACTGACTGGAAGAGATTCATATTTTTGCCCATTCCAAAGAAAGGTGATCCAAGAGAATGCAAAAATTATCGAACAATATCATTAATATCATATGCAAGAAAATTTTTGCTGAAGATCATTTAAAAGCAGTTACAGCAGATATCTACAGGGAGCTTCCAGAAATTCAAGCTGGATTCAGAAGAGGATGTGGAATGTGGGATATAATTATTGATGTCAGATAGCCTTTGACTGAAAGCAGAGAATACCAGAAAAATGTTTACCTGTGTTTTATTGACTATGCAAAGGCATTTAACTGTGTGGATCATAACAAACTATGGATAACATTGGGAAGAATGAGAATTCCAGAACATTTAATTGTGCTCATGCAGAACCTTGTACATAGACCAAGAGGCAGTCTTTTGAACAGATTAAGGGGATACTGCATAGTTTAAAATCAAGAAGGGTGTGTGTCAGGTTTGTATCCTTTCACCATACTTATTCAATCTGTATGCTGAGCAAATAATCTGAGCAGCCAGGCTGTATGAAGAAGAACATGGCATCAGGATTGGTATAAGACTCATCAACAACCTGCTATATGCACATGATACAACTTTGCTTGCTGAAAGTGAAGAGGACTTGGAGCACCTATTGATGAAGAACAAAGACTACAGCCTTCAGTATGGATTGCACCTCAACATAAAGAAAACAAAAATCCTCACAACTGGACCAGTAAGCAACATCATGATAAATGGAGAAAATATTGACATTGTCAAGGATTTCATTTTACTTGAATCCACAATCAATGCCCACAGAAGCAGCTGTCAGGAAATCAAATGACGTATTGCATTGGGCAACTCTGCTGCAAAGACCTCTTTAAAAAGTGTTGAAAAGCAAAGATGTCACTTTGAGGACTAAGGTGTGCCCGACCCAAACCATGATATTTTCAATTGCCTCATATGCATGGGAAATCTGGACAATGAATAAGGAAAACCAGAGAACTGACGCCTTTTAATTATGGTATTGGTGAGGAATATTGAATACATCATGGACCACCAGAAGAATGAACAAATCTGTCTTGGAAGAAACATAGCCAGAGTGTTCCTTGGAAGTAAGGATGGCAAGACTTTGACTCATGTACTTTGGACATTGTATCAGGAGGGACCAGTCCCTGGAGAAGGACATCATGCTTGGTAAAGTAGAGGGTCAGTGAAAAAGAAGAAGACCTTTGATGAGATGGATTGACACAGTGACTGCAACAATGGGCTCAAGCATAAGGATTTTGAGGATGGCATGGACCGGCAGTAGTTCATTCTGTTGTACACAGGGTCACTATGAGTTGGAACTGGCTTGATGGCACCTAACAACAACATTGATCTAGAATTCCTGTTGGCCACTTTATCTAATATTGAGTCCGTTAACCTAACGGGTACAAATACATGTCTATGAAGTTATGGAATTATGCCATACTATGTATCCCAAAACACACACTGTCAGAAAACTATGAAGAGATTAACATGTCCTTCACTGCTAAGTTACACATCCAGGACTACAGCAGCCAAAGAAACCTTTTTGGGAATGTGTGTGTGTGTGTGTGTTTGTTCACCTACAACATGAAAACAATTAAAAAATGGTTGTATTCTGCTGCTTTCCAGCTTTTCTCCAGACAAAACGTGTTGCAATGATGAGTCAGGGGCAATAAAGTTCAAGGGGGAGAGAATGATGTCAACTTTACAGAAGGCTGACCTTGCTGCCTTCCACCTTCTCCTGCTACCACAATCAAAGTGCCCTTCACTGGGCGTCTGTGACTAGCACAGCTGGCCTTCTGTGAGCTTTCTGCAGCATATGTGTTGCTTTGATAAGAAGTTCTTCATTCCAAAATTTCTGCCAACAATTTTCTGTATTCTTTAGCCTTCCTTACAACCTCAGTAGGAAATAGCCCTTGAATCCTCAGCTCTGTGGGTTTTCCACTAATATTAACTGGGTTTCCACATCTTCCTGAAGTCCACACAAAAACCAAGTAAGTTCAAGATGCGTTGCATTGATGGAACAGAAAGAAGGCAGGTAATTTTTAACAAGGATTTTGGGAGTTCCTGATTTTTAGCTACCAGCCTCTCCCTGATGTAAAGTACCTGGGGCAGAGGGATGGACAGTCTACCTATCCCAGGATCAAGGGGACTCTGTCCTAAATGAGAAATGATTACATAGTGCTCCTGCTGGAATTTGCTGAGTGGTCACCTGAGACAGGAAAAAGAGCAGCATCTGGTTCTTTGTAGATAATTAATGTCTGCTGAAAGAATAACAGACCTCTAAGAAACTAAGACAAGAGAAACGGCCAAGAAGCCCATTTGAAGAGGAGACCTTTGAAGCTAGGGGCCGAAAGCAGTTGCAAGGGAACTGCATGGATACAAATGTTTGGCAGATGGATGGGGCAAAGGGCAATGAGAACTCTGGATGGGTGGCAGCTGAAATTACCAGAGTAAACAGAAATTAGTGTAGTGCAAGTTCATAACAAGTGCAAATACTAGCGTGTATTAGTAAATAATGACTGCATTTTGAGGAAGAATAAGTGATCAGTGGACTGTAGCTCATTAAAGCTTTTAAACAAGGCATGATTACTTTTCTCTTAAACAGTAGTTGATTAGACTTATCCAATGACTTTGTGGCTATTAGAGTTTGGGTGGGTAAGAGGTCAGTGGCCAAATCGTCTGGGCCTCACACAGCCTCACAGGAGACCAGGAGTGAGAGAGAACATCATTGTCCGTTACAATCCTGGGGCATCACTCTATACCACTGAACCCCGAGACCCGATTCGGGGAGATTCCCACTGGACCCCCAAGTCCCATAGCTATACGTCTTCATTACCACCAACCTGATAGCTCGCTTAGCATCTGCACACTTCCCATCTCTCAGGGAATTCCTACGTATTAAAATGTACTATAATTGGATTAGTTTTCCTAAAAAAGACATTGTTTTGTGTGTCTGACATCTCCTTCCTCTCAAAAAACTTAACTCTCCCATTATCCACAGACCCAAATTCAAACATTTTAGTTTAAATCATAACTCTGTCCCCGTCTCCACCCCATTTGTCTACTTTGGGTCACATTTTTAAACTACTCTATCCTTCCAAAATAACCTGCCCTTATTCCCCTCCACTGGCATTTTTCTTTCTTCCTTATATTTGCCATATATATTTCAACCTCCAAACCTTCACTAATATAGTTCTCCAATCCTTCCTATTTGCTCTAGAGTCCTGGTGGTACAGTGGTTAAGAGCTACAGCTGCTAACCAAAAGGTTGACCGTTCAAATCCACCAGCTGCTCCTTGGAAACCCTATGGTCAGTTCTACCTTGTCCTATAGGGTCACTATGAGTCTGACTCCACTTGACGGCAACAGGTTTGGTTTTTTTTTTTTTTGGTTTCCTATTTGCTCAAAATGTACTTGTCCTTTGATACCTGGTTCGAGTTTCATCTGCCCCATGAAACTGCACCAGCCTCTCTGGTCACTCCAGTATTTGTTGCCACCTCTACCACTCAACATTATTTCCACTCAGCCATGTGCTGTCCAATTACCTGTTTGTGGGTACATCTTGCCTCGCTACCTGGATCCGAAATTCCTCAAAGACAAAAATGAGGCCATGCACCTCTTGAGAGCGTAACAGGACTTTGAAATAGCTAATTTTCTCAAATCTATGAGCCTATGAACATCCACAGGAGGTGAAGAATGGAAAAAACCATAGAATAGAGAGAGGAGGATGCTTTCTACAATGTTTGTAGAGAAGTGAGTGAGGGCAACGGTGAGAGTGATGTAGTGGAGCTGCCTTTCCTCTCATTCATGAAGGTCTGTGAGCCCCGTCTATCACAGGTTTAGAAATGTTCCCCTCATATGGACCCAAAAAACACCATGAGAACATACTTATAGAGTTGTCAAATTTATATAAAGCCAGCAACCTGGAAATTCTAGGTTCTTTTTTGGCTTTCAGGGATGCAATTCCTACAATCAAAAATGTATCGGCCTTTTAAGACTGGAAGAAATATAAGAAGTCATCTAACTCAGAGCTTTTCTCTCACACAAGGACACTGAAGCTGAGACAAGAAGTGATTTACCTTCAGTGCCCAGGTAGCCGCAGAGCTGGGAACCAAGCCCAGGTTTTCTAGCCCTGGAGCCAGGATCCACCACACTGAAGCACAGTATGTCTTTACATAGCTCCATCGTCACACGTTTCTCGAGTTCTTCTCTGAACTGAATGTGTGAGGTAGCTGATAGAGTAGTATCTGGAATCACATGCTGTCATGGATTGAACTGTGTTCCCCAAAAGTATCTGTCAACTTGGCTGAGTCATGATTCCCAGTATTGTAATCTGATGTGATTTCCTTATGTGTTTTGTAAATTTAACCACTATGATCTAATAAGATGGATTAGCAGCAGTTATAGTGATGAGGTAGACAAGATTGGATAGCATCTTAAGCCAATCTCTTTTGAGATATAAAAGAGAGAAGAGAGCACAGACACATGGGAATCTCATACCACCAAGAAGGCAGTGCTGGAAGCAGAGCGCGTCCTTTGGACCTGAGGTTCCTGCGCAGACAAGCTCCCAGACCAAGGGAAGATTGATGACACAGACCTTCCTCCTGAGCCAAAAGAGAAAGCCTTCCCCTGGAGCTGTTGCCCTGAATTTGGACTTGTAGCCTACTGGACTGTGAGAGAATCAAATTCTGTTTTTTGAAGCCATCCACTTGTGGTATTTCTGTTAGAGCAGCACTAGATGACTAAGACACCTGCCTTTCTTGAAAAAAGAAATTAATACATCTCCTATCAGATATTTTAAAGACTGTAATAAAAGGCTCCCATGTTGCAGGATCAGTTGATGTCTTTGGCTTCACTCTTCCATTTAGTGCCCACAGCATGGACAATACTTTATTTCAGTTATTAAAAGTTTTACTACAGTCAAAGGATGCTGACTATTTGCTAGATTTAGGATTAGTGTACATAATCTTCATTTACACTATAGCCCCTTTCAATTCTTTGTTAAACAAATATTGTAGTGATAGAAACACTGGTTGCACAACAATGACCAAGACTAGCACACACATACATCTACTACAAGGGAAAATGGCCTAAACACCGTAAGAGAGGATTTGATAAATTGCAATGAAGGTTAAGAAAATTGAAAGATTACTTCTTCCTACGGGATAACAAGATAGATCTTAAAGAAGCAATGCATTCCAGGTGGAAAGTTGTAACATGAACTAAACAGGTGTGAAGTTGGGAAATTTAAAAAGATAGATTGATGACAAATTATACAGCACATTAGAAGTAGGACAAAAAGGCTCAGCTGTACTTATTAGAGAACAGGGAACCACCGGTGGATTTTTGACACGAACATGGCATGATCAGAGCTGATTTTTTATTATTGCCTCTTCCTTTCATGACTAAAGGATTCTTTTCAGCCCGTTCTTATACAGAAGTTCTCACTACATCTTCCTCTCCACTGTGCTTCTCCTTTCTAACATTATTGATCAATTACATAGTCATAGTTGAGAGAGAAATGTCGAAGTTTGAAATTTTGTTGTGTTTGTGTCCATTTACTAGTAACTTCCCGAAAATAACTATAACCCAGAACTAGAAAGGTACTTAGCCAGACAAGAAAATTACTGTCTAGACCCAGGAGAAAAAAAATTATGTGGATCATGATAAACCCAATGCCTTAGAGACTGATCAGGATGGTTCCAGTTGAACATAATCAATCATAATCAATTCACTGGGTCATGGTCATGCTTCTTATTATCAATGAATCCTTGGAGAGAATACAGAAAACAGTACTGTCACTTAATCATTCATCATTCCCTTTCCTTTACCGTTGAGAAAACTAAGGGGGCAAGGGGAAGTTTTATTCAATAATGCTGCAATACCACTTTGAGTGTTTGTACACATACAAACGGTCTTGATATATTTGAAATGCCTGAATGAAAAGCGGCTCAGCTTCACTGAGGTTAAAGAGAATAACTCAAATTCTTAAAGGTTATTATTGGGTCAAGGCGTGTGATGAAGTAGGATGTTTATTATGCTCCTAGAATAAGTGGTTCTTAGGGAAATAAAATGAGACTATATAAAGCTATTTTATACAAAATTCTTCAGATTCCTTGATGAAGATCCCAGCAGGTAGTAACTAGTTGTTTTCTCTTTGGTATTTTACCAGAAAGTACTCTGAAATGGTTTGTAGGATTACCACAATGCCTAGCACAGTCTCAGATTATAATAAAAAGATGGGAAATACTCTTCTTTTCACTTCAATTGTCTAAATAAATTTAGGTCTAAATGTCCTATATTCAATTACTCTGACCATTTTCCTGTGTATATGGGGAATCCTTCCAGCCTGTCCTTCAAACCTAGAGTGTCTCTCTGAAATCTCTGTGGAGAACTCCATGAGCTGGCAAGCGCAGAAGCATGTTTCCCCAGCACAGGATCCTTCGTTTCCTCTTCAGACAATTTGGATTTTGATACAGCTGAGTTATGTCTGGCCCTGATTAATGAGGACATAACATATATAGCTCATTAGTTGCAGGAGGTGGGTGAGTTAATGATTATGATGCCATAATCAGCAATTACAGAACACCCTAAAATGCAATGTGTCTTAAAATTAAGTCACAATTAAGGATTGAAGATTAAATTATACATTTCAAAATGAAAGCGGCAATGTCTACGTAACAATAGGCACATTTCCAGGGTTGGTACCATTCAATTCAAAATTGATGCTCAGTGTCACAGGCACGGTACCCGCCCTCAAGGCGATCACAACCTAACGGGAGAGACTGACAGCTAAACAAGTGTGTCTGCGTCAGAATCCAATGAGTGCAATACTCGAACAGCCAACAAAGGGCTAAGGAAGCCAAGAGGAGGGAGGAAACCCCCCAGTAGAATACCGAAGACTCCATAGAAGAGGGGATACCTGAAGTGGATTTTGAATGCCAGCCTAGTTGTCCGGGTATTTATTCCAGACAAAGGGGCATGAACAGACACACAGACATGAGAAAGAAGAAATGTGAAGGTGGACTGGCACACAGCGTGTGGTTTGGGCAGCAGAGAGCAAAATGTCAAAAGCTTTAAATGTTTTGCTTACTTCCAAGCTTGGTCTTAATCCTATGAAGTGGTACTTGACAAGGTGGAGGCAAAGCTAAGCTGGAAGGAAAATAGAAACGCTGCGGCCACTGAGGGAGGGGTGGGGATAGTCTCAGCAAGAGAGGCTGAAAGCACAAGGAGGGCCACCCACTTGAAAAGGAAGGGGAAGTGGAGACTGGATCCCCTTAATTTTTGTTCGAGTTGAGCTTTAAGATATAAACTACCAGCAGACACTGCTGTTTCTGATCACTATACCCAAGGCCCCTGACTAAGGTAGATCCTAGCACTTGTTTTTAACCGGCTTTCATTTATGTTTAATGTTAATTGACAAAGGGAGACCCCAAAGTATACTTATTTGGAAGCTCTACCCTCATAGGGCTATCTAGCATATATATTCTGGTATGCCTGTGAATATTATATCAACCACCTTTTTTTATTCTATAGCTATGGCAACAAATGCTACAAAAATAATCAGATAACAGATTTTTTTTTTTTTTGGATATTTTTAATAAGGCTTTGCACTCATTCTAACCAGAATTTCATTATAAGGCATCTAGGTTACAAGTCAAAAAGAGATACAGGTCTGTCTATCCTTGATGGATCTTTCACACTTTCACAAATGTATGCCATTGATTTGTTGACAGCAATGCTGAGAGAATTTGGACTTACTGGAGGAAAAGTAAATTTATCTGTTTGTTCTTCAGCATCTCACATCATCTGAAGTGATCTCTAAACAGTCGGGATGAGAAGTGCTGGGTGTGAACCTGTTTGGATGTTTGGCAGGAAGCATGCTCTTGCCAGTGAACTCTGACTCTGTGAATCAGGAGTTGGCAACTTTTTGCCAGGGTTCTGCCAAGGTGACATTTGGAGAGCAAGTCCGGGGGAAGGCCGGCTGTGAGTAAATGTTAGGTGCAGAGCGGAGTAGAGTGGGGCTGGATGAAGCAGAACACCTAAGTCAGCTCTCATTACCCCGGCGGGCAGACACCAGGAAGGTGCTCTCCACCATCCACAGTCCTGTCTGCCACACACGCGTGTGAGGGAAGGAGGGAATGGTGCCTCTAACAGTGACGACCCCAACTAATAAACAAGCGGAAACCCAGCCAACAGGAGGTATCCATAGGCTCTGGCTCAAACTAGACCTTCAACACACACACACGTGCACTTATATCTGTGTCTACCATTGTCATCTGGTGCTAAAAGAGATTGGAGAAAGTTATATAAAACTAGTCTAAAATCACTTTTGATAAAGATATATTAGATTGCACAGTTTGGGCCATACCATAGACATCTGATAAACAATTGCTAAACCAATCGCGTATCTTACTTAAATTCTTGTACGATACGTATTCCTTTTCCTATTGCTGCCATAACAAATTACCGCCTACTTAGTAACTGAAGGAGTCCCTGGGTGGTGCAGTTAAAATGCTCAGCTGTTCCTCAAAAGGTTGAAAGTTTGACTCCACCCAGAGTCACCTTGGAAAAAAGACGTGGCAATCTACTTATAAAAAATTGCCATTGAAAACTCTACGGAGCACAGTTCTACTCTGACACACATGAGTTTGCACTGACTCAACGGCGACCAATAATAGTGACTTAAACAATACAAATTGATTATTTTTCAGTTCTGGTGTTCAGAAGTCTGAAACGGGCCCCACTTGGCTAAAATAAGGCATTGGCAGGGCTGAATTTCTTTCTGGAGGCTGTAGGGGTGAATCTTTTTCCTTGCCCTTTCCAGCTCTTGCAGACACCTATGTTTCTGGGCTTGTGACCCTCATCTTCTGTCTTCAAAGCCAGTCCTCATGCTGCCTTCTCTCCTGATCTGTCTTCTGATTCCCTCTCCCGCTTTTAATGGCCCTTTGTGATTACATTGGTTCCACCCAGATAATCTCCTTATTGTAAGGTCAGCTGAGCAGCAACTTTAATTCCATCTGCTTTAATTTCCTTTTGCCATGTCACCTAAAACATTCACAAGTTCCAGGGTCTCATCCCTTTATTTTCCCTAACAAATGATGCAATCTCTAATGTAACATATTTTTACAAACACCATGGTAGGATAACTGGTTGAAATATTATTTTTCCCTAATTCTCCCTATAATTTCTCTTTCCTTTCCATCCCTTCTTCTACTCTACTTGAAGCAGGTAGCCAGGCTCTGTCATTCAGGTCTTAAGGATTCCACTAAGGCTGCAAGTAGAAGTATCCTAAAATCAGTGGGCTTTCCTGGGCTTTCATAAAAGGCCTCCGCCCACTGAAGAGATCATTTTTGCTACTGAGCAGGGACAGTGCAGAGAATGCATGTCTGTAAGGAGCACCAGTCGGGACAGTGGGGAGGGGAGAGCCCAAGACTGGAGAGATAGGGTACGCCCACCCAACAGGCTATGGGTACAGGACTCTCCCGGTATCAGTGATCCCAGACAGGTGAAAGACTTTGGAGGGGAATGATGCACACACACAGGTTTTCCCCTTCCCCGAAGACCAGCTCCAAGCTTTCTTACAGGCAGCAAAGCACCTGGACCAAAGGGAAGCATGATTGTTAAGACAATGGGCATCCCGCTGGTAAGGCAGGATGTTACATCCTCCAACATCTTGGTCCTGCATTAGTCCACGGGACCTGTGCTCAAAGCTGCAGAACCAGGACAGGAGAGCCCCAAGAATTTCCACTGCTGAATTTCCTCCCTAGTCCTGCTTGATGAGGGTCAGATTAGTTGATTTAAATAATATCAATAAATGTGATATTTCTCACATACTTGAGTTTGTGGATTGAGTGTCTTTTAATAAATCACTTATATGTTAAAGATCCTCATATATGCATATATGGTGATGCTGAATGTTAAGTATGTGTGAGCAAGTGGAATAATGCCCACAGAGAATATATGTATATGTATGTAGATGTATATGTGTATATGTGTGTGTGTATATTTATGCATATGTATGTAGATATATATGTATACGTGTGAGTATATATGTATATGTATGTATATACATGGGTACATATGTACATATATATGTACATATTTATATAAAATCCCTTTTAGAATTAAAGGTTTAATGCAGGTTTAAAAAAATAACTTAAACACCTAAGCAAAGCAAGCTACACCTTTACGATCTGGCTAAAAACCACCCCTCTAGCCACATGTCACCCCTAAACCCTAGAAAGGAGGCTTACTCTCCCCATTTTTTGTGCTGCTTCTATAAGTGCATTTGGTACTGATGCTCATAACCTCTTCGGCTTATTCATCCTCTAAGACCCGGTTCAAATGTCCTATTCTGTTTCTTCCTCATGACTCTCACAGCATCCTTGCAGATACTTCTGTTAGTACTTTCATTGCATTTTAAATATTTTATTTGTTCTTCCATCCTCTTTCGGACATTGCTCCTTCAGAACCATTCTTGATCCTTTTCAGCTCTGACACTCTATTATTTAGACTCTCTTGCCAGCTGGAATTCAGTTGGGTTCTGCCAACAGGAGGTACCTACAGGAGACTGCAGAGAGGGAGGAAAGGAGGCAGAGATTTCGCTTCCCTGCTGTCCCCCTGCTCGAGGATGGGGTTCTTGCCCATGCCTGAGTCTCTCCGTGATTACAGGTTGTCACTGGCTCCAGCTTTCCCTGAGCTCCTGGAATATCATCCCCCTTGCCCTCTTGAGGCCAGGGGATAGTAATGGCTTCCCACTGTTACTGTTTTCTGGGTGCCTCTGCATCCCTTGTTTGTTCCCTTAAACCTGCACGGACCCCTGCGTAGTACCTTCAGATATGATGGATTTCATTTCCTGACAGGACCCTGACAGATAGCAGTCATCTTCTTCCCACAGAGTTTAGCACAGCGCCAGAGAGCTCGAACCATGTTAACTGAACGGAATTGTGCATCTGCATTGCTCAAGATCCAACAATTGATCTATTACTCCGTGGCAGGAAAATATACATTAACAGAAAAATAAACTTAAAGTCACTGGTCTCTCTGAGTCTTCCCTAAATATAAGTCCAGCAAAATCAGTAAACTGTGTTATAAATATAAAAGCGCTGTAAATCCACATCTGCACCCCAAGGTTCAGTTTTTCTCTAAATAGGATCTGATTTTTGTAAGGTCAAAGATTGTGCACTTCCTTTAGGCATGCTCAATCCCAACCTTTGCAATTTATGATTTCAATGAAAGTGGAAAGCTTTGGTGTCTCTAATAGACGTGGGAGGTGGGGAAATGCACAGTAAATTGCTCTTTCAGGAGTCTGAGTGGGTTCATGACTTGACGAACTCAGCAAGTTAGAATACAGAACAATCATATTGTTCCAGGAACACTGTCCCCCCAAGGAACAAAAATCCAGACGGATAGTTTTATGATGAATAAGCATCATGGCATGAATGGAAACACTATGAATCATTTTAGAACAACTGCTAGTGACTGTCCTTGAGGAAACAAAATGAATAGTTTTAACAAGCACCAAAGATAAAGTAAGAGGGAAGGCAAGGGGTTGTGGGCTGTGCTCAACGATACAAGGACAAACACGAATCTGGAGTGAGAGGCAGAAATTTGTTAATAAACTGTTGTTGGAATTTGTGGTATACAAATAAAAGACACTTAAAACCACAAAATCAGAAATTAAATCAAGGGGCAGTTTACAGAGAATAAGGAGCTAAGTTAATTAAAATAGAAGTCCCCCCACTCAAGAATGCTTACCAACCTACTTAGCTGTAATATCTCCACTGACCCCCACCCTCACTCCCAATTCATTCAGCCTTCCTTAATACTTCTATTTTGCTAATTTTTTATTCATTGTATCACTCTTCCCTGGATCAAGTCCAAATTCCCCATACTTTTCTATAAAGTGGACTCTCCCCTAAGTACGTGTCTTGGTTATCTAGTGCTGCTATAACAGAAATACCACAAGTGGACGGCTTCAAAAAACAGAAGTTGATTCTCTCACAGTCTAGTAGGCTAGACATCCAAATTCAGGGTGCCAGCTCCAGGGGAAGGCTTTCTCTTCTGTCGGCTCTAGAGGAAGGTCCTTTCATCAATCTGCCACTGGACTAGGAGATTTTAGTGCAGGGACCCCAGGGGCAAAGGACACACTATTCTCCTGGCTCTTGTTTCTTGGTGGTATGAGGTCCCCCTATCTCTCTGCTCGCTTCTCTCTTTTATATCTCAAAAGAGATTGGTTTAAGACACAACCTCATCTTGTAGATTTAGTCTTGCCTCATTAACATAACTGCCTCTAATCCTGCCTCATTAACATCATAGAGGTAGGATTTACAATGTATAAGAAAATCACACCAAATGACAAAATGGTGGACAAACACACAATACTGGGAATCATGGACTAGCCAAATTGACACACATTTTTTGGAGGACACAATTCAATCCATAACAGTAAGTATGAATTCTTTCTTTTTTTTTTTGGTTATTAATAATATTTTATTGTGTTTCTGGTGAAAGTTTACAAAGCAAATTAGGTTCCCATTTAACAATTACTACCTAAATTGTTCAGAGATGTTGGTTATTTTTCACCATGTGTCACTGTCTCATTTATTCCCTTCTGGATGTTTTGCTTCCAGTAATCCGACTTCCCTGTCCCCTTAGCCTTTCATCTTTGCTTTAGAGTAACTGTTGACCACTGTGTCTCATATAGATGATTTTTTAAAGGTGTACAGTACTCACTGATAATATTCTTTATGAGCCAATCGGTTATTTAGCTAAATGGTGACCTCAGGGGGTAGTTTCGGTTCAAGATTGACGGAGTATTTCAGGGCGATAATCTTAGGGCGTCCTCTAGTCTCAACCAGTTCAGTAAGTCTAGACTTTTAGAAAAAAATTGAGTTTCACATTTTTCTCCCATTCTATTGTGGTCCTGATCGGAAAAGTTGTTAGTGGTAGACAGGCACCATCTAGTTCTTCTGGTCTCAGGGCAGATTAGGTTGTGGTTCATGTAGACTGTTAGTTATACAGAGTAATTTCTTCTGTGAGTCTTTGGTTTCCTTCTTTGTCTTTTGCTCTGGGCGAGAAGAGATCGATAGTTGTATCTTAGACGGCCACTCACGAGATTTTAAGACCCAAAACACTACTCACCAAACCAGGATGGAGAACATAAACTTTGTGAACTATGTTATGCCAATTGATCGAGTTGTCCCGTGAGACTATGGTCCTAAGGCTTCAAACCCAGAAAACCAATCTTGCAAGGTATTTGCTTATGTCTGGGAAATAATGTATGCGTGTGTGTGTGTGTGTGTGTGTGTGTGTGTGTATAAACCTGTTGCTGTCAAGTTGATTCCAACTCATAGCGACCCTGTAGGAAGAGTAGAACTGCCCCATAGGGTTTCCAAGTTGTGGCTGGTGGAGTCAAACTGCCGACCTTTTGGTTAGCAGCTGAGCTCTTAATCACTGTGCCACCAGGGCTCCACATATATATATATATAGATAGATACATGTATATATGCACACATATACATACCTATACACATACATGCATATATACATACATACCCTTGTAAACTTTTAATATAATGTCTCCTAATTTGTAATGTATGCATAGTTTCATAGTCCTGAAGTATATTTTTTGTTAAACATGATAAAAGGAAATTTCTATGTAAATTAATAGTCAAAACATACTGCAAGAAGAAAGCTTAGCCTGATAAAATATTGCAATATACTTACTTATTAATTAAAGCAGATTCCTAAATAATATCTATTCAGCCATGCTTTAAATTATTCTGCTTAGAGTAATTGAAAATATTAAAATTTCGTTTCTATAAAATTAGTCAATAGTCTAGAATTCTTTCTAGGAACTCAGACTGTTGTGCGTGTGTAACTTTAAATTCTCTGTAATTATTTCAGATGAACTAGGCTTCAGATCACTCGTATCCTTTCTAAATTGTGCAATCTGAAAATCTGGAACATAATCTTTACTCTGCCATGTAATCTGTTTATAAAAGTTTTAAGGAGTGATTGTGAAACTCAGCTCTGAGGATTAGTCTATATTAGGCACTGAAAACCAAAAAAAAAAAAAAAAAAACAGTTGCTGTTGATTCGACCCTATAGGACAGAGTAGAACTGCCCCATAGAGTTTCCAAGGAGCGGCTGGGGGATTCGGACTGCACAGGCTCTTTAAAATGACTATATTAGGCATAGACTCTTTAAAGATGATATATAAAGCTTATGGATCCAAATATCAGATCCTACGTGCAGTAAAGCCTGCACTACACCAACATGCCTGCTTCTTTTTCTATATTTTAATTTCCAGAGAAAGAAAGAGAGAAACCTAATATGTACTGAGTATCTGTTACTCATTTAATTCCTAAGGCAACTCAGTGACATAGACATAATTATCATCATTTTGTAATTTAAGAACATAAAGCTCAGCAAGGTTGAGTAAATCGTCCAAGGTCACAAAGTTGGTCACAAGTGGAGCTGCTATTTGAACATAGGCTGATTTGCTCCATGCTTAAAAGCATGAATCCATATTTACCACTGACCACTGCATGGCTTAGGTGAGCCATTTACATCCTCTACAGTTCAGCTTTCTCATAGGAAGGAGAGAGAACAGTGACTACCACGTAAGGTACTGAAGAGGATCGTATGAGAAGCTACATAGAGGATTTAGCGTAGTGCTCCAACCATGGAAAACATTCACGCTAGTAGTAACAAATGCCCCAAGAGGAAAAGTATGACTATTATCAATGACTTTTTTATCAAAAATAAAGCAACTACAACAGCTGTCTGAAATGTTCATATATCCTTTAACAATACACAATCGTCTGCACTTCCCATTTCTATATAGGATTTGGCAAACACCGATGTCCAGAATGGTAACCCTGAGTTCTCTGATAGACACTGCTTCTATGTTCTAAGTTCAATTGTCATGTGCTCATGTCATTTCTTAACTAGTTGGAAAGCTCCTATAAATAAATAACTTGGCTTCAAAACTTCTTGGAAAGCCCCACAGTGTCCAGCAGAGTAGTTTTCAAATAAACATTAATTGATTTGTTGATTTAACTGATTGGCATCAGTGATGGAAATAAACTGAAATTACTTTGTAAAACTGAATTATTTTGTAAAATTGAATAGTAAACAGGCTGTACTTCACATAAGTGAAAATATTTTTATTAGACATGGTCTAAAAACGGAGACCTGGTGGCACACTGGTTAAGAGCTGTGACAGCTAACTAAAAGGTCAGTAGTTTGAATCCACCAGCTGCTCCTTGGGAGCCCTGTCGGGCAGTTCTACTCTGTCCTGTGGGGTTGCTATGAGTTGGAATCAACTTGATGGTAATGGGTTTGGTTGTTTTTTTTTGGTTTGGTCTGAAAACATAATGCTTATCCACACACTGATGAGTCTGAAAGTTAATACTGCAACTTAGATGAAGCTAAGTGGTTTAACGGAAAGTGGTGAGGATTGAGAGCTGAGTAGAACGAAGTTACTGGTGTGGTACAAATATGGACTTATTTTTCTCCCACTGCCACCTTCAAACATGCTCTGCTCAATCTCTGCCTTCCATTCCTTCACATATACCTTTCTGGTCACTCTTAAGTACAAAAAAGCCCAGTTCAGTTCACATGACCCACTTTAAGCTGCAATCTCATGTCCTCTTCTCACCCTAGCCCTGGCTGGGTCTCACTCTCATGATTTTGGAGAGAGGAATAAGGCATGTCCTGGTCATTGATTCCTGTTCCAACTTCTCCCTCTCCTTTTTTAATTTTATTTAAATTTCCCTTTCCTTGAAGGGGAAGAATAGAGCCTGAGAGGAAGAATGGAGAAAACATCTACTGGAGTTCTTCCCGGGATACTGATGTCTTCAGGGCAGGCATCTAAATGCTGGTGCTCTCAGAAGGTTCATGGGGGAGCTCTGATGTCTCACAGTTCACTGACACAGGAGATGTGCCCTAGTGTGCATGTCTGCAGCTCCTCCCAGCAGCACACCTCACCATTTCTTATTACTGGGATCCTCCATCCACCTAGCAGCCCACTTGGGTGGGTAGACAGCAAGATAGCTCAATCCCATTTACCTTCTGTAATGACAATGTGGCTTAATGGAAACTCATGCACAATTACTTCCCATGTAAGACATACCCACTACCCTACTGCTGCACCTTCTCCTTCTCCTTTCTCTCTCCCATTTCCCTTCCATTTGTTCCAACAGGCATCAAAGGCAGATCATCAAATCCCCAGCCTAAATGGATGCCCAACTAGATAAAAAGGTGCCAGTCTCCCCTTATTGTAGGGTTTTATTTTTGAGGGGAAAAGTCATTCCACTAGCTTTATGTACCCACATGGCAGCTGTCCTACCAGAATGACACTTTGTCACATGCCCACACTCCCTCGTTAGGATGTGAAGAGTGGCTTGTCTGACTGGTGCATTTGGGAGAAGAAATTAGCCACGGTGGCTCAGTCTCTTCCTTTCCTTCTTTGGGAGTCTGTCAGCACAGCACACACTTTCATCTGCTCTGGGTCATACAGAAAACTAGGCAGAGCACTATGTCATGCCTGCCAGCTAGTGACCCCAACTTTATACACGATTTTCTTGGAGACCCCTTCACTTGATTTAAAAGACTAAGGGAGTTAGTGCTCAGCACTATCCTACCAGACCTTAATCCCTTACTCTTTCCACATACAGGCTGGAAGGGGCAGCCAAGCTGATCCCTAATATCCTGGCAGGATGTGTCTGGGTGGCTCTGTTTAGGACGTGATGATGCAAGGTGCTTCATGTCTCAGCTTTGAGGCTGTAGCTGTAAATTTAATACCACAGGAAAACGTCATTGAGTAGGAAGGCAGGTGACCTGATTGGTACAGAAGGCCCTTTTCCCTCTCAGAGCTTTACGCAGCTCATCACTAAAAGGACGGGCAGGAGTGGCACTAATTAAAATAAAGCATTCCTCTAGCTGCAACATTTTCTAATACCACACTGGAGAATGGAGTATAAGCGTTTGTGTGTGTGTGTGTGTGTGTGTGTGTGTGTGTGTACAGCAACTATCTATCTACTTACCTGCCTGCCTATGTATCTCCCTACCTACCAACCTACCTACCTATCTTATAAATATTATTATATCATATAAAATACACATTATATCATATAAAGCCAAACATATAAGGGTTTGACAAAATAGCTGTTTGTTTCCTGTTCCCGTAACATTCTGGACAAGTGCTCAGGCTTGTGTTAGCTCGTCTTCATGTGATCATGCAGTGATCCAGGCTCCGATCTGCGGTCTCCTCCCTGCCTAGCATCTCTTCATCATCTGTGTCTAGCTGGCAGAAGAGAAACGGGCACGGAGAGGATAGAAGGATATGAGTCAGTCCCAGAAGCAGCATATATCAATTCCTTAGTCTCTTAGCTGCACCTGCAGGGAGGCCAGGAAATACAGGATAGCTTCTGCCTGAAGAAAGACAGAGTGATCTTTATGGACAGCTGGTGGTCCCTACCGTGGTACCTAATAATATGGTTTATATTTAAACAGTGCTTCAACTTGGTTTGTGAAATAATCCCTGCTTCTACAGTATTTGCTGCCCACAGCCTTTCAGGTTCCCCGGAAAGCAAGGGGCTGAGATGAGGGCTGAGGTACAGGGAGTTTACATGGGAGGTGGTTCCAGGAAGAGGAATGAAGTAGTGGGGAGAGTCAGACAGGTGGGAATAAAATGTAAAAGTAAATAAAGAGACCATTATGGAGCTAGTTAGCAGTTTAGACAACTGGGGTTCAGTCCTCTAGTGATCCTCTGAGGGTCAGTGAGAACGTGCCTCAGAACTGTCCTTCTGACTCCTGGCTCCCACTGGTCATTACATGGCCTGGAGGAGTGACCTTTCCCACTGTGAGCTGGATGTGTGAGCTCCCTCTGCTCTGGGGAAAGTTCTGAGGCAGAAAAGGAAGAGACTCAGCAGGCTCCTGAGGTGGGACTGTCAACATGCACACCATTGTTGTAGCTGTAACCAGAGGGACCCGGAGCCACAGAATGGTGTGGGGCACTTACAGAGCCCACTGAAGCCCTATTGATAATCTGAGACCTACTGTAGAAAAAACACAGAAGATACTGCTGTATTTTCCAAAATATGCTGTTCAAAATGTACTCCTCTCAGCCCTCAAGGGCCTCTATATAATAATTATTGACTGTTGGTGATGATAGCTCCCTTTTTTTTTTTTCATTTTCCTTTCAGGTTGTTAGCTACAAAGTTTAATTCCATACTGTGAAAAGTAAAAATCACTTTTTTTCCCCCAATTTACTTTTTAAATACTAGCAAAACTTAAAAAAAAAAAAAAACTTTTTTGGTGGCATAAAGAAACTCTTTTTCCTATGTTACTACCTCCTTACCACTACGTGTTCTCATTAATTCACGTGTTGGTTCATTTCGTCTTTCATTAATTTCATAAGAAGTTTATTAAGTTCTACTCTGTGTTGTTCTTTGTGCTTACTACTGAGGATAGAAATTAAAATAAGCACATTACTTGCTCTCAAGAGGTCTGTGGTAACAATGACAGGCACACAAACCATTACCGAAAACTTAGCAATCCAGAAATCTCAGAAATAAATAGCACCTGTTTTCTGGACAGCAGAGGGTTAAATATAAAGTGTTATAACTCTACGGGGGAATATTTATAAATAATTTACTTCATCAAACATCCCCCTTAAACAGAGATTATGAAACATAATTTAAATTTACTCTTAAAGACTTTGGTAACAGCGTCAATTACCACAAAATGTCATAAGCAGGCCAACCTTCTCCCCAGCCCCACAGCACCGCGGCACTAAGTAGATAAACAAGCCTCAGGGCAACACACTACCACCCTCAAGAGGCACTTGGGTACCACTCAGCGGGCTATCCACCCACCACCCCTCTGTTTTCCATGGCTACAGTGCTGATCGTGGGTTGAGTATGGTGCTGTTCTATACGCTGCTCAGCATGGTCCTTGGTCTCTTCCTCAATGGCTCTTCTGTTCTGACGCCAGCTGCTGGTTGCTGCTGCGATTTTGAAATTCCCCTCTTCTTCCTATTGTCTTTCCATTGCTGCCTCTCTGTCACTTCTTACCTTCTGCACAAAAAGGCTAAACTTTCAGAGACCTGAGGCCAATGAAGGGACTCAGATGTGTGTTGGCTACCATCTTTGAGATATAACTCACTGGTGAGTCCCTTGTTTATTGTTTAAAAACTGCTTCTTTAATGGCTGGGAGGCCTTAAAATATTAGTTTTTGTTATTTTGTTTGTTTTTATATTGTTTTGATACTTCTGTATCTTCAGCTGTTCTGGAAATGTGGAAATTCCAAATTACTACTACCCTGATCAGTGTAAGAAGCCCTGGTGGCAAAGTGCTTAAGCACTCAGCTGCTAACTGATAGGTCGGAAGTTCGGACCCACCAGCCACTTACACAGGAGAAAGATGTGGCAGTCTGCTTCCGTAAAGATTACAGCTTTGGAAACCCTACAGGGCAGTTCTACCCTGTCCTATAGGGTCCCTATGAGTCCAAATCATTTGACGGCAATGGATGTTTGGTTTGATCAGTATATCCCAAACATCATTGCAAAACCATCTAGAGACCTTGCCAACACAGATTCTTGTGACCTGCCCCTGCATTCTGATTCAATAGGTTTGGGAAAGAGCTCTTGAACTGCTATTTCTAACAACCTCCCAGGTGAGGCTGATGTTGCTAGTCCACGAACACACTTGAAGTTGTAAGCATACAAGTTTCCGAGGCTGGACTGTATATTAAAGGTATTTTATAATAAATCCAATAAGAGATACATGAAGCAATTCAAGATACACAAGGACGAGAGGGACCTCGTTGGTCTGGGATTATAATCATAATCATAGTTAGCAGATTAGCATACAATGATATATTCCATGTACTTCCACTGACATTTAGTAACTAGCATTAGGAAAATCACAGAAATGCAAATGAGAGACAGTTCGAAAATGCTCAGCACTGCCATATTTTTCTTCAGATTTCAGTGAATTTTACAGACAAAATGCATCCAATAGTTTTTACTGTAAATCCTCCTTTAAGACAGGCTTTCATTTCCAGTCTGCTCACATGTACCCAAAAGGCTTAGGAAACGTAGTAGCATTGCTATAGAATTTTTAGGGCTTTGTTCAAGGCTCAAACCCCTGCTGAGAATCTGCATTTCTAACAAGTTTCCAGGAAGTTATACATAAGAATCACCTGAGGAGCTTGTTAAACTGCAGATTCTGATTCAGTATATCTGGGGTGGAAATGCAAATTCTCAGCAAGCAACTTGTTAGAAATGCAAATTCTCAACAGGGTTTGAACCAGAGCGAACCAGTTAGAAGCCCTGAGAATTTAATAAGATTCAGTTGACTCAAATGTGGCATCATTTCCCTTTGCTGGGCCTTCTAAGAGATTAGAGCTCATCAGAGTAGTGCTCCTTAATCAAGGGCAAGTCAATTCAGTCAAACGTGTCTTCTGGCGTGACTTTTAATGATTTAAAAATCAGCCCTGAAGTTACATCATTCACTACAGAGATCTGAGGTACAATTAAGCGTCACTCAAAAGCCTTGCAATTATTCTAAAACTAAAGAGCTAACAAAAGAAACACAGAATGGCTCTTTTTTTTTGTTAACTTCTCCATAATTCAAGACAGATTGCTGAGCCCATCTAAAATGAGACAACACCTTTGTTAAGTCATGAAAAGGAGCTCTGGCTCTCTCTGTTCAGGTACAAGCATTCTGCCACCCAGAATCAGTTCTGGGGGGGGGAACGTGCCCACTGACCCACAGTTTTACAGCATCCCAAAGCCAACCAGCACCTGCTTCCAAGGGGTCAGCTACACTGTGTCCTCAGCACAGTGGGTTGTGCCAACACACTGCCGCACCTCCACAGGGCGCTCAAACTACCCGGCGCCAAAGATTCGGCATGTTTAAAAAGCCCCCAAAAGGATGCTCATTTTTGTAATTGTGGAAAACTGTGCAGCCAACTGGAAATCTTCTGCAATGGGAACAGTGAAAATGTGGATGTTGAACAGCACAGGTTATCTGCAATCCTCCTTTGAAACAATACCCCAGCTTCCTTCCTCACCAAACCATCTACCAGCAGAGATACCAAGAGGGGAAATAAGTGGAAGGATTTTTTCTTTTTCTTTAAGCATCTCCTATTTCCCAGGAGGCTTTTTTTCATGCAAAGGATGCTCTAATCAAGCAAAGTGAGGAAGGAAGGGGTGAAAAGCAAGACGTATGAGTAATCCTGAATGGCGAACTTACTTCATACGTGTGACATCAGTCAACGCTCGCTGAACTCATCCTATTTATCTGTTCATCACAAAAGAGTTAGGAACCTTAGGGAACAGTGAGACACCTGGCCTTCCCGTTCCCCACCCGCATCTGCTACCTGAAATACATCTCTTTGCTACACTGAACCAAGAGTTACTGCCATCCTGTCTGCAGCAGAACCTCGTTGCTTTAGTGGTTAAGAGTTCGGCTGCTAACCAAAAGGTTGGCAGTTCGAATCCATCAGCTGCTCCTTGAAAACCCTATGGGGCAGTTCTACTCTGTCCTATAGGGTCACTGAGTCGGAATCGACTCCACGGCAATGGGTTTGAATATTTTTGGCATTTGTTTGTAGTCAGTTCATATTTACCCAAAATTTGATAGCGCTAGCTATACCAGGTGGCACAGTGGTGTGCTGATTGGAAGGTCAGTGATTGGAACCCACCAGCTACTCCCCAGGAGAACGATGTGGCAGTCTGCTTCTGTAAAAATTACAGCCTTGGAAACCCTATGGGGCAGTTCTACCCTTTCCTATAGGGTCACTGTGAGTCAGAATCGACTTGACAGCAATGAGTTTGGTTTTGGTTTTTACAACACACTTTTCACAAACAGTCCCGTTTTGACTCTCGAACACTGTATGGAGTTCACTTGTATCAGACAGAAGTGACTTCCCCGTTTTAGATGTACTGTAAGTGCCTTCTTGTCTATCATCCTCAAACTATCCTTATCTGTCAAACATCCTCGATAAATGCGTGTTGAATGAAGCAGTTAAATGAGGAAACGGAGGCTGTGAGAAATCAAGGAGCGTATTCTGTTTCTTGCCACATCACAAGGTTAAGTATAACGAGTCTACCTCTACCAAGGAAAGCCATACAACTGTCCTCAGTAAGTCTTCTCTTAAAGGATTTTAAAAGCTGATCACTGATCCCAGAGTTTACTGACACACAAAAACACTGTCCTAGATGCCTACAGTTTCATGTCGTCCAGAGGGAGAAACAAATCTGCAAAAGGATCATGACAGTACAGTGTGATGGACATTGGACTGAGGCGTACACGGCTCCAGGGAGTCACAGAGACGAGGAGCCAGCTCCACGGAGGTCAGGAAGGTACTACAGAGGAGGGAAAACGCCTTACTCTCCCTCGGCTCCTTTCCTTTCTTCCTTTTCTTTTCATCTGCTCACATCATTGACCCCTTCAGCTTCATATTTTATAGACTTTTCATATTGATTTCACTTGTTAAAATTATATGATTTCATGAAAATAACTGGAACCATAAATATTAGGAATCGGATGAAGCACAGGCATTGGGGGTCATGACCCTTTCGTAATAGCTAACATATCCCTATAAATGAATGCAAGAAAGTTTCCTGTTAGAAAAATATTTTCACCACCCTCAATACTTACAGAGCCAAATTACCGAAAGCAGCATCCTTTCCTGCTTCTATGTCTGAAATAATCTAGGTAGCACCAAATCGCAGCAGAGTGAAAAGCACTCTTCAGACGCAGATGACCTCATTCAGGCCTCTGGTGTACTTTTCAGCACACTGTGAGGAAAACAGTAATTTTGCAAATGGAACTTACCAATTGCAAACATCAATGACCTCCAAAATATGAGCGAATTCTTCGTAAAAGCTCTACCTCTGCTCTTTAAATGGGTCTGGACTGATGGATGTACCCAAAAGGTCAACCAATTCAGGCACTGGAAGACAAGCACTGAGAATCCATTCCAGAGTAAGCAAGTGGCTTTGCTTACATGGTGAGAAAAATATACATTTAGAGACTCTGAACAGGAGAAGTTTATGGTGTGCAGGGAACAGTTACTACTCCGGAATGTAGGGATGTGTGTGTGTGTAAAAATACTTTTTTCTGTGCATATTATTTACATACACACATAAACACAATAAAATATAGCCTATTTCTAAAAGAATTTGAGATAATTTATAAAAACACACAACTTATGCTATTAAGGTGCACTATTTAGCCTAAGGAGCCCCGGTGGCATAGTGGTTAAGTTTTCGGTTACCTATCAAAAGGTCGGCAGTTTGAATCCACCAACTGCTCCTCGGAAACCCTATGGGGCAGTTCTACTCTGTCCTGTAGGTTCTCTGTGAGTTGGAATCGACTCAACAGCAATGGGATTGTTTTGCTGTTGTTGTTGTTGTTTTTAGCTAAAGGAGCTCTTGTGGTGCAACAGTTAAGCTCTCAGCTGCTAACTGAAAGGTTGGCAGTTGAAACCCATGGACCGGCCATCTGCTTCCGTAAAGATTACAGCCTAGAAAATCCTATGGAGTAGTTCTGCTCCGTCACATGGGATCGCTATGAGTTGGAATTGACTCGACAGCATCTAACAACAATTTAGCTAAAAGGTGACCATCAACGACACAGAAACAGTTAACTGGAGAAAGAAAGATATGACCTAACACCTAGACATTAGGAAAAAACAGTTGCCGTGGAGCCAATTCCAACTCATGATGACCTCGTGCGTGCAGAGTAGAAAGGCTCCAGAGGGTTTTCAAGGCTGTGAACTTTTGGAAGCAGATCACCCGACCTTTTTCTGAGGTGTCTCCAAACAAACAAACAAAAAGAATCAAACCTGTGGGTTCAAATCTTTAGCCTTTTGGTTAGTAGGTGAGCATGTAACTATTTCCACCACCCAAGGACTCAATCTAGACATTAAACCCATCGCCGTCGAGTCTATTTCGACTCATGGCAACCCTACAGGACAGAGTGGAAAGGCTGGTAGATTTGAACTGCTGACCTTTTGGTTAGCAGCCGTGCTCTTAACCCACTGCGCCACCAGGGCTCCAACCTAAGCATTAGTGATATATAATTTATGATACATGTTTTGAGGATATGGTCTCACCTTCCAATGTTTTTCTATGATAGCTATTTCAAAAAAATTGTACTGTATTTGACAATGTTTCTTTTTACCAGGTTTGTTAACAATCCTGTAGTTAGGAACATAGTTAGATATCAAGTGGAAAAATTCAGAAATGGAAGGAAATACTCAGTAAGCTGGAACTGAATATGCTTGTACTTTATGGAAGAATCAGAAATGCTAAAAACTTCGTTTAAGAAAATGTGGCTCATTTGGAAGCATTTTCACCAAATGAAATCTATTACTTTAAATCTGAAATGGTAATTTAAGCACCTCACATAATTAAAGGTAGCAGTTCACACTTAAAGTTCTCAGATGAGTAACTGGATAAATGTAGATGTAAACATTTCAAGTAATTAAAATTTCAACAAATGTTCTGAAATACAATAAATATAATTGTCTCCAACATCTGATAACATGTCCATTTTAAAAAAGAAAGAAAAGAATCCTTTGGAAGATATTTTTTAAATTATTTCTAAAATTTTTAATAGGAATTATTTCTTAAGAGGTACCAGATAAACAGATATATAGAAAGCATTTTTTATACGGAAAAAAGATAACATTCTCTGTAGGACTTTTTATAACGTTTTTTTGTCTGTATATACTCAGCCCTGGTATTGACTGAAGTTTCTCTTTTAGGGGAAAAAAAAAAAACTTCACTATTCTTTTTATTAGCAATATATAAATCTGCATTCTCTGATTGTGTACTTAAATTGCAGGTGATTATGTACATTTTAGCCATGCCTTCTGAAACTGCTGTTTCAGAACTGTGTATGTTACAGCATTTACCATAGTTGTCCTTATTCTTGTGTACCTCTCAGTATCTTCATCTACCCTGGTCACGTTGCGCTGACTTCCCCCGTATTGCCTTTCCCTTCACCAGAATTAACATACGTCTAGGGTTGCTATGAGTTGGAATCGACTCTGTGGCAACTGGCTTGGTTTTTTGGTTTACTATCTAGTGAGTGATTCACCCTACTTCCCCCTCCCATCCCTGGTAACCATCAAAGAATGTTGCTATTCTTGACTTTTTATAAAAGTGGTATCATACAATATTTGTCCTTTTGTGGCTGACTTATTTCACTCAACATAATGTCCTCCAGAACATCCATAATGAATCATCCATGTTAGAAGATGTTTTGTGGGCTCATCATTATTCTTTATCATTGCATAGTATTCCATTGTTTGTATGTTCCACATTTTTTTTATCCATTCATCCACTGATGGGCACTTAGGTTGTTTCCATCTTTTTGCTATTGTGAATAATGCTGCAAAGAACATGGATGTGCATATGTCTATTCGTCTCACTGCTCTTATTTCTCTAGGACAGATATCTAGGAGTGGGATTGCTGGATAATATGGTGTTTCTATTTCTAGCTTTTTGAGGAAACGCCATATCGTTTTCCATAGTGGTTGTAGCATTTCACAATCCCATCAGCTGTGTGTAAGAGTTCCAATCGCCCCACAACCTCACTAGCATTTGTTATTTTCTGGGTTTTATTTTTATTTTTATTTTTGATCAATGCTGTTTTTCCAAGGGTGAGTTGGTATCTCATTACAGTTTTGATTTGCATCTCTCTAATAGCTAATAATCGCAAGCATCTCTTTGTGTGTTTGTTAGCCGCCTGAATGTCTTCTTTGGTGAAGTGTCTGTTCATGTCCTTTGCCTATTTTTTCATTGGACTCTTTGTCTTTTTGTTGTTGAGGTGTTGAAGCTTTCTATACTTCTGGAAGATTAAATCCTTGTCAGGTATATCATTGCCAATTTTTTTTCCCCAGTCTGTAGGTTCTCCTTTTACTCTTTTGATAAAGTCTTTCGATGAGCATAAGTATCTAAATTTTAGGAGGTTCTAGTTATCCAATTTATCTTCTGTTGATTGTGCATTTTTAGTTGTGGTTGATAGTATATTTATACCATAAATTAGGAGTCCTAGTTTTTTCCCTATGTTATCTTCCAGGAATTTTATAGTTTTAGGTTTAACATTTAGGTCCTTGATCCATTTTGAGTTAGCTTTTGTGTATAGTATGAGATATGGATCCTGTTGCATTTCTGTGCAAATGGATATCCAATTTTGCCACCTTCATTTGTTTAAGAGATTATCTCTTCCCCATTGAATGGAATTAGACTCTTTGTTGAAGATCAGCTGTCCATAGCTGGATGGATTTACTTCTGGGTTCTCAATTTTCTTCCATTGGTCAATGTGTCTGTCATTGTTCTAGTGCCAGGCTGTTTTGATTACCATGGCTGTATAGAAAGTTCTGAGATCTGGAAGCATGAGGCTTCCAACTTTGTTATTCCTCTTCAATAACGCTTTAGCTATTTGGGGCCTCTTTCCTTTCCATATTAAGTTAGAGATTAGTTTTTTCATTTCATAAAAGAATGTTGTTGGGATTCGGTTTGGGATTGCATTATATCTATAGATTGCTTGGGTAGTATTGATATTTTCACAATGTTAAGTCTTCCAATCCATAAGCATGGAATGTTTTTCCATTTATCTTCTGGTTTCTTCCAGTAATGTTTTGTAGTTTTTCTTGTAAAAGTCTTTTACATCCCTGGTTAGATTTTTTTCCTAGGTATTTTATCCTTTTGGAGGCTATGGTAAATGGTACTGTTTTCTTGACTTCCTTTTTGGAGTTCTCCTTATTCGTGTAGAGGAATCCAACTGATTTTTGAATCATGATCTTGTGCCCTGCCACTTTCTTGAACCCTTCTATTAGTTCAGGTAACTTTCTTGTGGAATCTCTAGGATTCTCTATATACAGGATCATGTCATCTGAAAATAGGGACAGTTTTACTTCTTCCTTACCAAGTTGGATGCCCTTTATTTTCCTTTCTTGCCTTATTGCTCTAGCTAGGAAGTCCAGTACAATACTGAATAAGAGTAGTGATAATGGGCATCCTTTTCTCATTTGCATTCTCAAGGGGAATGCTTTCAATCTCTCTCCATTAAAAATAATGTTGGCTGTTGGTTTTGTACATATGCCTATAATTATGTTGAGGCATTTCACTTCTATTCCAGTTTTGCTGAGAGTTTTTATCAGGATAGGGTGTTGGATTTTATCATATTCCTTTTCGGCATCAATTGAGACGATCACATGATTTTTTTTCTTTGTTTTACTTATGTGGTGAATTATGTTGATTGATTTTCTAATGTTGAACCACCCTTGAATCTCTGGTATAAATCCCACCTGATTGTGTTGTATTATTTTTTTTTATATGCTGTTGTATTCTGTTGGCTAGAATTTCGTTGTAATTTTTTGTGTCTATATTCATGAGGAATATTGATCTTTAATTTTCGTTCTTTGTATTATCTTTGCCTGGCTTTTAGTATCAGGGTTATGCTAGATCACAGAATGAATTAGAGAGTATTCCTTCCTTTTCTACATTCTGGAATAGTTTGAGTAGAATTGATGTCAACTTTTCTCTGAATGTTCCGTAGAACTCTCCAGTGAAGCCATCGGGGCTGGGGCTTTTTTTTTGTAGGGAATTTTTTTTTTTAATGACATTTTCAATTTCTTCTTTTATTATGGATCTATTTATTATGGGTCAGCAGTTTGAATCCACCAGCTTCTCCCTGGAAACCTCATGGGGAAGTTCTCCTCTGTCCTATAGGGTTACTATGAGTCATGAATCAGAATCAACCAGATGGCAACGGGCTTGTTTTTTTTATTTTTTTTAACTTTTCTACTTCTGTTTGTATTAGTTTAGGTAGATAGTGTGTTTCTAGAAATTTGCCCATTTATTCTAGGCTTTCAAATTTGTTAGAATACAATTTTTCATAATATTCTGTAATGATCCTCTTTATCTCGGTTGGTTCTCTTGTAATGTTGCCCATTTCATTTCTTATTTTGGTTATTTGTATCTTCTCATTTTTTTTCCTTTGTCAATCTGGCCAGTGGTTTGTCAATTTTATTGATCCTTTCCAAGAAGCAACTCCTAGTTTTGTTGATTCATTCTACTGTTTTTCTATTTTCTATTTCATTTTATCTGCTCTGATCTTTATTACTTCCTTTCGTTTGGTGATCGTGGACTTTGCTGTTCTTTTCTATTTGTTCAAGTTGTTGGATCTTCTTTTTTTAATGTGTGTTTGTTGCTATGAATTTTCCTCTGAGCACTGCTTTTGCTGTGTCCCAGAGGTTTTGGTCTGTTGTGTGTTCATTCTCATTTGATTCTAAGAATTTTTTAATTTCTTCTCTAACTCAGTAGTTTTTAAGTAAGGTATTATTCATTTTCCATGTATTTAATTTTTTTCCTTGCTTTTCCTGTTACTGACTTCTAGTTTTATAGTGTTATGGTCAGAGAACATGCTTTGTATTACGTTGATGTTTTTGAATTTGTTGAGGCTTATTTTGTGGCTTAGAATATGGTCTATTCTGGAGAATGATCCATGTGCATTGAGAAGAATGTGTACAGTGATGCTGTTGGATGGTATATTCTGTATATGTCTATGAGGTCAAGTTGGCTGACTGTGTTATTTAGATCTTCTATATCCTTATTGGGTTTCTTTCTAGTTCTTCCGTCCACTGTTGAAGTGGTGTGTTAAAGTCTCCTATTATTATTGAGGTTGTCAAGGATTTCATTTTACTTGGATCCACAATCAACACGCATGGAAGCAGCAGTCAAGAAATCAAACAACGTATTGAAATGGGCAAATATACTGCAAAAGACCTCTATAATGTGTTAAAAAGCAAAGATGTCATTTTGAGGACTAAGGTGCACCTGCCCCAAGTCATGGTATTTTCACTTTATATGCATGCAAAAGCTAGATGATGAATAAGGGAGACTGAAGAAGAATTGAATTATGGTGTTGGCAAAGAATATTGACTATACCATGGACTGCCAGAAGAATGAACAAATCTGTCTTGGAAGAAGTACAGCCAGAATGTTCCTTAGAAATGAGGATGGGAAGACTTCTCACATACTTTGGACATGTTAATAGAAGGAACCAGTCCCTAGAAAAGGACATCATGCTTGGTAAAGTAGAGGGTCAGCGAAAAAGAAAAGACCCACAACAAGATGGACTGACAAAGTGGCTACAACATTGAGCTCAAACACAGCAACAATTATGAGGATGGCACCGGACCGGACAGTGTTTCGTTCTCTTGTACATAGGGTTGCTATGAGTTGGAACCAACTAGATGGCACCTAACAACACCAACAACTATTACTGTAGAACTATCTATTTCTCTTTTTAATTCTATTAGAGTTTGTTTCATGTATTTTGGGGCACTGTCACTGGGTGCATAAGTATTTACTATTGTTATGTCTTCTTGGTGGATTGACCCTTTAATCATTACAAAATGCCCTTCTTTTTCTCTTATAATGGATTTTGCCCTAAAGTCTATTTTATCTGAAATTATTTTTGCTACACCTGCTCTCTTTTGGATACTGTTTGCTTGATATATTTTTTTCCATCCTTTGATTTTTAACTTGTTTTTATCTTTGTGTCTAAGGTGTGTCTCTTGTAGGCAACATATTGATGGGTCATTTTTTTTTTTAATCTATTATGCCACTCTCTGTTTTGGGACTGGTGCATTTAAACCACAGGCATTTAGTGTGATTAACACGATAGGTATAGATTCATTGCTGTCATTTTGATAAACTTATTTTTGTGGCGTTAACGGTTTCTTCATTCCTCTTAATTTTCTATGCTTAGTTCTTTTTTAATATGGATTTTCTTTTCCTATGAATCCTTGTTATTTTTGTGTTTACTGAGTCTTTTTGGTTTTCTTATTCTTTATTTTGGTGAGGAGATTTATTACTTTTCTTTGTGGTTACTCTAAATTTACCTTAATCCGCTTACAATTAAAATAGTCTGTCATATCTTAAAATCACCTTGACTTCCTCCCCATACAGAAGTTCTATATCTTTTATTCCTTTTTGTTTTGGAGTCGTCATTGTTTACAGTTTAACAAGGCTAGTTCATATAGTCAGTTGTTTGCTTTATTTTGCTTTTGTGAAGTCTTTATCTGGGTTGGTGTCTGAGTGATGTTGTCGTGTCTTTATCTCAGGTTGTTGTCTGATGGCCTTGGTTCTCTATCCAAAGGACTCCCTTCTATATTTCTTGTAAGGCTGATCTGGTTTTTACAAATTCCCTTATTTTCTGCTTATCTGAGAATGTATTAATTTTACCATCGTTTTTGAAAGACAATTTTGGTGCATATACGATTCTTGGTTGGCAATTCCTTTCCTTCAGGATTTTATATGTATCATCCCATTGCCTCCCAACCTGCATGATTTCTGATGAGAAATCAGTGCTTAGTCTTACTGATGTCCCTTTGTAAGTTATATTTAGTTTTTCACAAGCTTCTTATAGAATTCTTTCTTTCTCTTTGGTTTTGGAAAGTTTGATTATGATATGTCTTGGTGAACTTTTGGGGGAGGGTCTACTGGAACCCTGGTGGTGCAGTGGTTAAGCGTTTGGCTGCTAACCAAGAAGTCAGCAGTTTGAATCCACCAGCCGCTCCTTGGAAATCCTATGGGGCAGTTCTACTCTGTCTTGTAGGGTCGCTATGAGTGGGAATCAACTCAATGGCAACAGGTTTGTTTGTTTGTTTGTTTGAACATATGGGGTTCACTGAGCTTTTTGGATGATAACCTCATCTTTGACGATATTTGGGAAGTTTTCAGCCAATCTATCTTCAAAAATTCTCTCTGTACCTTTTTTTTCCCTCCTCTTCTGGAATTTCTATTATGTGTAAAGTATTCCTCTTGACAGTGTCCCACGTAACTCTTAGGCTTTCATCACTTTTCTTCATTCTCTTTTCTATTGCTTTAATTTTACCTCTGTTTCCTTCCATTCAGTTATCTATTTCTAATATTTTATTGTCAATCTTCAGAATTTCTAGTTGTTGTTTTTGTATGGTTTCTAATTGTCTATTGACTCTGTCATTCTGTTCTTATATTTTTTCCTGAATTATTCTAGGTATTTTTCTGTTTTCCTTCATTTCTTTGACAAGCCTAAGTATAAGACTTCTGAATTCCTTCTTAAGTAGTTCTATTGTTTCTTCCTCTGAAAGGTTTTCTTTCCCTTATCTTGTTTTTTCATATGATTTATTGTCTGCTGTCTCCAAGGCATTAAGGTGCTATTTTATTTATTTATGTATTGATTGATTGTATGTTTGCTTGTTTTGTCTTAATTTTTTGCTTTATTTTGATATTAAGGGCAGGCGACGAGAGCGTGCTCCCGATTGCTGGTCTGGTGGCAAGGGTGTACTCACCACCTGTTGCCAGGTGGGTAAGGCAGCAGCAGGCAATGTGAGTGTGTCATTTGCTGGGTGTGCTGGGTGGCTGGGGGTGTGCTAGGCAGGTGAAAGCCACCACTTCTCATCGGCCCAGTGGCACAATGGCACTCACTAGGTAGACGAAGATAGGCAGGGGGTGCGGCAGGTGACTAGGGGTGCAGCAGTCCTTTCTGCTGCTCACTGGGTGGCTGGGGTGGTGGGCGGGGGAGTGTGGCAGATGACGACCAAGGGTGAAGAAGCTCTTTGCCACTCACCAGGTAGGTGGGATGTGGGTGGAATGTATGGTAAGTGACTAGGGGCTCGGGAGTGCTCTCTGCCACCCATCAGGCGGGCGAGGCAGTGGGGAGGATGGCAGATGTGGCTGGGTTGGGGTTAAGAGGGACTCATGCCATGATCTTGGGCAGGTGGGGCAGCAGTGGGAGGGGTTCATGCCACTAATCACCAGGAGTGTGGGGGGAAGGGGAGAGTGCTTCTCTGGTCATTGTGCGATGGTGCTTGGACTCTACTCATTGGCTGCAGCCAGCAACTGGGACCTAGCCCCAACCAAGTTGGGGGTATGGAGGGGGCTGCCTAGAGTCTATGGATCTATTACTCCATGTGTGTCACCCACCCTAATGGTCAGGGACTGCCACTGGTGAGTAGTCATGTCTCTGGATCCTGGCTCCCTCCCTTCTCTGTGGATGCTCTCACCCTCATTCCTGTACCTTCCCTCCTTAGATCTGGTTCCTGTCCTCTTCTTGCTTCACTCTGGGTATGTCTACACCATTTCTCTGTCTCCTATTGGGAATTCCATGAAGTTGCCTTCCTGTGCTGCTGGCTTTGTCTCAAGATGGCCATGCTGTGCCAGGCTGGCTGGGAGGGCACCCCTGCTTTGTATCTCTTCTCATTTACTGTTTTCATTCAGTTTCTTCTTCAAATCAGCATTTGATATAATTCTTTATCTTTCCATTGATGCTCAGGGTTCCAGGATTGTCATCTATATCTGTTTCACTTGGTTTCTCAGGTCTTTGTTGAAGACGGACTGCATGGTGTGTCTGACTAAGCCACCCGCTTGGGCCGTCTCCATCTTGGTCAGTCTTGACGATAAAAGTAAGTAAAGAAAAAGCCCAGAGGTAGCCTCTAAATGTACGCACGTGACGAATGAGCTTTTGGACATACATATTTCACTGTGGTGACTTAAAGCAAAGAAGGAAAAAAAATAACAGAACTCTTCAGAAAGCAGAGGATTCTAAATTTTAGGTATAAGTTTTTTTTTTTCATTCAGAATAGAATAGGCAACCACACGGCCAAGGCACACTACTTGCCCTGCAGAATTTTGAAGTTCTGTTGAATAGATGAGATATATTGTAATATTGAGGCAACAAAGCATACAGCAAAGCTGCACAGTATACTGGTGGCTACTTCCCTTTCACACAGACCAACTGGAATTCTTCTCTCTCTCTCTCTCCCTCCCTCTGTCTCCCACTGTCCCTCTCTCTATCTGAGTCTGGAGGCAATGGTTCAAAATCCTTCACAGTACACAAAAGCAAGCTGTCAGCACCAGTGGATTATAATTAGCATAAAACTTGAACATATTCCTCTTCCTGGTATAGAGAAAAGTACCAGGTTAAGACTCAGAGGCCCTAGTGGCAAAGTCTAGTCCCAACTCCACCTCTTACAAACTGTACACCATAATCAAGTTATTAACCTTTCTTAGTTTAATATTTGCAAAAAAGGGATAATAGCACTGGGTACTACATATATTATAAGGTTATTTCTCAGAGTGATGCAACAGAAAAAATAGGTTTGAAAACATTTTAGAAGTAATTAAATAAATAAGATTTGTAATGTTTAGTCTCACTGGAGAAAGTCCATGCTGAACATATAAAAGGTCCTTCATGAATAAGCCCTTGTACACCTCTCCAGCTTTCTGCTCATTATGTCCACTTTTCCTCAAACATAATGTTCCAGTAGTATTGTTTTTGGCTCCCAAGACACCATGTTATTTCACATCTCCATGCCTTTGCATAGGCTGTTTCCTCTGCCTGGCAGGCCCTTTACCCTTGTCTTCCTGTACAACAACTCATCATTCAAGACCTAGGCAGACATCATCTCACTCAGGAAGCCTTCCCTGGCCTTTCTGATCTTAACTGTTTTCTCTGCTGAATCTCGCACATGACATCTCCTTTCTCTCTCTTTCTGTTGTTGTGCAAGACTGTGGTTTACTTGCTTAAATGTCTGTCTCCCCTGCTACACTATCATTGTTATAAAAAAAAGGGTTTGTGTCTTCTGGTCACAGTAATCTCCTGCCTAATCAAGTCAGGATGGAAAAGAGTTTATAGAACTCCTACAGTGACTCTAGTTTTTTTTTTTTTTTTAATATTTATGTAAACTCTAAAATTTTAGTCCTATTAAAAGAACACACAAATAACATAATTTCTTAAAAGTTATCTGGAGAGTACTTTGTAGATATTCAGCTCCATGTCATTATCACAATCCTTATGTCTAAAAAAGCAACTGCCAAAATAGGGTAGGGTGATAAATCTTTCCCTTTTCATTTATTTCCAAGCTCTCCTCACGTTTGGCAGACTATGCCTCATCCTATGACTTGCCTTGTGACTGGTTCTAGTTAAAGTACGAGAAAGCATTTGGGGAAAGTCTTGATGCTCTATCTTGATTGTTATGGATTGAATTGTGTCCCCCAAAAACATGTGCTGTAAATCTTAACCTCTACACCTATGGTTATAATCCCATTTGAGAATGGGTTGCCTTTGTTTTAAGGAGGCAGGATTAGTGTAGGGTGTGCCCTGAGTCAATCTCTTACAAAATATACAATGAGCAGATGAAGCAAGCAGAGACAGGGAAAGATAGATGTCAAACCACATGGAGATCTCCAAGGAACCAGGAAACAAAAGCTGAAGATACAAGGACCTTCCCCCAGAGCTGACCGAGAGAAACAGCCTTTCCCTAGAGCTGGTTTCCTCATTTCAGACTTCTAGCCTCCTAAACTGTGATATTTCTGTTGTAGCAGCACTAAATGTCTAAGACAGAATTTGGTACTGGGAGTGGGGTGCTGCTCTAACAGATACCTAAAATGTGGAAGCAGTTTTGAAATTGGGTAATGGGTGGAGGCTGGAAGAGTTTTAAGGTGCCTGATAGAAAAAGCCTAGATAGCCTTGAAGAGACTAGGTAGAACTATGTACATCAAAGGCAATTCTGGTGAGGGCTCAGAAGGAAGTAAGGAAAGCTATAGAGAAAATCTCTGTTGTCTTAGAGAATACATATGGCACCAGCAACAGAATGTTGCTATAAATGTGCTTTTAGTGAGGCTTTAAAAGGAAATGATGAACATGTGATTGGACAACAGAGAAAGGGCAACGCTTTTTATGCAGTGGAAAAGGACTTGTCTAAATTATGTTCAAATGTTTAGTAGAAGGGAGAACTTGTAAGTGATGAACTTAGATATCTGGCTGATGAGATTTCTAAACAATTATCTTAAAGGGGCCGTGTGGTTTCTCCTTGCCACTTATAACAAAATGCGAAAGGAAAGAGATGGACTAAAAAATGAACTGCACAAAATAAAAATTAAAGATTTGAAAAATTCTGTTGTATAAACTAAGGACACGTGTCCTAGAATGTTCACCAAGAACATGTCTACACAATCTTTTGTTAAAGAGATTAAGCCTGTGACTGATAGATCTAACCAACTACCACAGAAGAAAACTCATCAACTTAGACTGAAGGGGACAGAGAAAGCACAAAAGGAAAGAACGTGGTCTGCCTCTTGGAATTCTACAGGCAGGAAACAGGCCAAAGGAGCTACATCTGTTGTCCTCCAAGACAAGAAAAGGACTATTCCTGGAGTAGCTCAGAGATGAGCAGAACTGCTGGAAGAGCATGGGAAGCAGGGCCTTCTTGGTTTCAGAGGGTAAGGTCATGGTCTCCTGGATCTCAAAGGTTACACAGCTTCCTAGGTTTCAAAGAGCCAGACCTCCACCAACTCAGTTCCAGAGTGTGAGGCTACCGTTAAGGTGTGCCAGGGAGATGGGAATGCCATCCAAAGCTGAGGGGGTAAGGCTGCCATGCCCAAGGGGAAGAAGAACAGAACCTGCTGGGTTGAGGGGATGGGGTCATCACTCAGACAGACTAGGAGAATGGGGCCACCTAAAGCCAAAGGAGTAGAACTGTCATCCCAGAGGGCCTGGAAGGCAGAGCTGAAGCCAGGGTCAAGGGGCCTCCACCCAAAACCAGAGAGCATGGCCAACATCCAGAGTCTGGAGGGCTGGGCTATTGGCTAGATAGTCCCAGAGAAGAGAGGATTATTTTCAAACCTTGAGAGCGAATATAATTTTTTCTGCTGGGTTTTGGACATGCTTGGTGCCTGTTATCCCTTCTTTCCCTCCAATTTCTCCTATTTGTAATGGAAATGTCTACCTTGTGCGTGTCCCACCATTGTACTTTGGAAATAGATAACTTGTAGTCTAGATTTCACAGGTTCACAGATGAAAAGGAATTTTGCCTCAGGATGGAATCTGTCTAAATCTCACCCGTATTTGATTTAGAGGATTCAGAAGATGAGATTTGGACTTGGAGCTGATTTAAGACTTTGGGGATGATGTGTTTTGGGGTGAATGTGTTTTGCATGTGGCAAGGACAAAAATTTTGTGGGGCCAAAGGGTGGAATATTATGGATTGAATTGTATCCCCCAAAAATGTGTTGGAAATCCTAACTTCTATGTCTGTTGTTATAATCCCATTTGAGAATGGGTTGTCTTTGTTATGTTAATGAGGTATGATTAGTGTACGGTGTGCCTTGAATCAATCTCTTACAAGATACAAAATGAGCACATTAAGCAAGCAGAGACAGAGAAAGATAGATGCCAAACAACATGAAGCTCTCCAAGGAACCAGGAAACAGAAGCTGAAGATACAAGGACCTTCGCCTAGATCTGACCAAGAGAAAAAGCATTCCCCTAGAGCCGACGCCTTGAATTCAGACTTCTAGCTTCTTAAAGTGTGAGAAAATAAATTCTTGTTTGTTAAAGTCATCTACTTGTGGTATTTCTGTTATAGTAGCACTAGATAACTAAGACACTGATAATAATAATTACCATCGAGTCAATTCTGATTCATGGCCACCCCATGTATGTCAAAGTAGAATTGTGCTCCTTAGGGTTTTCAGTGGCTGAAGTAGATCACCAAGCCTTTCTTCTGAGGTGCCCTTCAGTGGACTCAAACGTCTGACTTTCAGTTAGCCGCTAAGTTCATTAACCATTTGCAACACCCAGGGACTCCGTCCTGATAATAATAATAATAATAATAAAAACCCAAACTCACTGCTGTCGTGTCAATTCTGACTCATAGCTACACTGTAGGACAGAGTAGAACTGCCCCATACGGTTACCAAGGAGCAGTTGAGCTCTTAACCACTGCGCCACCAGGGCTCCATCCTGATAATAATAGCTGATATTTATCAATCACCAACTATTTGCAAGGCACTGTTCAAAGCACCTCATATTCATTAATTTAATACTTCAAATTCTTATAATCCTATTAGGTAGTAATACTGTCATCATTACCATCACCTGGTTTAACAGATGAAGAAACTAGGGAACAGAAAAATTAAGCAAGTAGTATGGAGCTCTTGTGGGGCAATATTTAAGCACTCTGCTGCTAACTGAATGGTTGGCAGTTCAAACTCACCCAGTAGCTCCACGGGAGAAAGATCTGGCGATCTGTTTCTGTAAAGATTACAGCCTAGAAAAGCCTATGGGACAGTTCTATTCTGTCTCACGGGGTTGCTATGAGTCGGAATTGACTCGATGGCACTGAACAATAACAGAAACAGCAGCCAAACCCATACCACTAAGTGAAGTTGCAAGTTTTGCTCTAGGTAGGAGTCCTGCTCCTGCCCATGTTCCTAACCACAGGCATGGAAAGCCACTCCAGGAGAGAATGCCGGGTCTAACAGTACCTAGACAGTGTCAATGAGTACTATCTTATGTAGAAAAGAGGTAGGTGATCTTATGATTTCAGACACCCAGGATGGCCTTCTCTGCCCTTGTTAACATAGTTTGGTCTTGAAGCTCCTGCTTGTGAGCAAGTAGTAAACCAAGTCCAAGAGAGGTAGCCCTTCAGGAGATGAGCTTGCTCTGCCCCTTCTTGATCTGACATCCCAACTGCCACCATCTTTTCTTAGAATTGGTGCTTTTCACAACTAAGGGAGAACATACAGATCATTTAGTTCACCCTCTACTATAAATGGAGCCCTGGTGGCAT
>NW_004443959.1:22417012-22441746 GCF_000243295.1 Trichechus manatus latirostris | reverse complement strand
GATCTTGGGCTTGCCAGCTTCTGCAGCTGTGTGACTTGGGAGCGGCCTCTACCCTGATCCACGGACTTTGGACGTTCTAGCCTCTACAATTGCATGAGCTGTTTCCTTGATATAATCTTTCTCTCTGTATATATTTATACACATTACTGGTTTTGCTTCTCTAGAGAACCCAGCCTAACAGACATGTTATCAGGAGGGACCAGTCCCTGGAGAAGGACATCATGCTCGGTAAAGTAGAGGGTCAGCGAGAGAGAGGAAGACCCTCAACGAGATAGGCTGACACAATGGCTGCAACAACAATGGGCTCAAGCGTAGCAATGATTGCGAGGACGGTGCAGCACTGGGCAGTGTTTCGTCCTGCTGTTGTACATAGGGTTGTTATGAGTCAGAACAAACTCAATGGCACCTAACAACAACAAAAGTCTACTGACTTCCCCAAGATTACCCAGAGAAACTTTGGCAGATCTAGAACCAGCCCTTCAGTCAGATGCAATTTCCTGAAAAGACCTAGCAAACTCCTCTCCTGGTAGTGATTCTGTTTCCTGAACTTTCCCTGCAATACAAGTGGTAACTTGTATTAGAACTTCTGACTGACCCCTTGAAGCTGTTGAGATGACAGAGAGAGTGTCTTCACATAATAAGCAGAACAAATCAGGAGTGATCCACAAAGGAGCCACTGAGTGACCCTAAAGATATAACTGAGGGGGGACTATAGCCAGACTTAGGAAGAAATGTCCTCTCAGTTTTGCCCTGAGATATGAATGGAGTTACCATACTTAGCGACCCTCATACTGGGTTAAATGCTGATTCTTTTCAAACTCTGAAGCTCAAGACTTCTGAATAAAGGGAAACAAAAAAACTAAGGACTTCATGAAAGCCAGCTTAGAAATCCACACACTGCTGAGTGCTCAGAAATCACAGCCCTGTGCAAGAGACATAAACACAAGGCTTCTGTTTTAGCAGCAGCCATTCTAGGTAGACACAGGCTCCACTGGCTACTGAAGAGCAGAGAATATGCTGCGGTAGTTCCTGTTCACAGGGATAATAGCAATCCTCTACGTTACCTAATTTCCACAGTTTACAAATGGCTTTCAAGAATGGCTGTGGCATCTTATGCATTAAGGGTAAATAGCCTTGTTCTATTTTCCAGATAAAAAATTGAGACCAAGAGTGACTAACTAGCTCAGGTACATATAACAAGAAAATGCAACAGCTAAGCCTCAAAATACAGGTGTTCAGTATACTAAATGACCTCATTCTAATCACAATGCATATCAGTATTATTGTAATTAGCAATTGTTGAGTTCTAACGACATCAGATTACCATTATAACCACCTTAGGTTTATTATTTTACATAATTCACTTATTCCATAACAATCTAATACATTAAGTATTGTCATGCTCTTTTCACAGATGAGAAAATTGGGGTATACAGGCTAAGTAACTTGCTTAAAATCAAAGAACAAGGTGCAGCCAGGACTGAAGCCCAAGCTGTCTTGCCCCAGAGAAGACCTGCTCAGCGCCGCACATCCTGCCTGCTCAGCTAGGCTACAGAGCCACCGCCGCACTGTCTGCCTTCCCTCACTGTTGTCAAAATACCCTCTCATGGGTTATCGCATTCATTTCTAGTCATTTGACTAGGTAGCCAAACAGACCACAGCTCCATTGCCTTTATCCAACTTCTCTTCCTGTTGAAGTTCATGGCGCATGCTTGTGAAAATCTTCTTTCCTTCCCCTGCAGTCTTCTACTGCCAAGCCACCTTCCCTCCTCCTGGGTCTTGTGGTTGAAGCTGTCTTCTCTTGCATGCCCTCCCTTCATGCCAGTTTACCTCACCTTTCCATGGATGATACTTTGATGTCTCAACTCTGAATGGGTGAAGACACTCAGCTTCAATAATCACACGTCCATTCTGTTCTTCTCTAATCTCACTCACCCATCTCCTTACCCCACCACCTGGTTTGATTTTCCTTCAGACTGCATAATCATGCAAAACCGCACGGTCTTTATCAATTAGTAATTCTTGACAGTTATCCACCGTACTTTTACCTCTATTTATTTCTGCTGAACCTGCCTTTTTCTCTATCAGGCCTCAGCCCTTAACTTCCTGTCTCAGTCATCTAGTCCTGCTATAACAGAAATACCACAAATGGATGGTTTTAATGAAGAGAAGTTTATTTCCTTACAGTAAAGTAGGCTAAAAGTCCAAACTCAGGGCGTCAGCTCCAGGGGAAGGCTTTTTCTCTGTCGGCCTTCTTCTCTTCGGTGTTCCCCTGGACTAGCAGCCTCTCTGCACAGGGACCCCAGTCCAAAGGACGTGCTCTGCTCCCAGCACTGCTTTCTTGATGGTATGAGGTCCCCAACTCTCTGCTTACTTCCCTTTCCTTTCATCTCTTCCAAGAGATAAAAGGTGGTGCAGGCCACATTCCAGGGAAACTCCCTTTATACTGGATCAGGGATGTGACCTGAGTAAGGGTGGTGTTACAATTCCACTCTAATCCTCTTTAACATAAATTTACAATCACATAATTCTGGGAATCATAGCCCAGCCAAATTGATACACACATTTTTGGGGGGACACAGTTCAATCCATGACACTTCCTCCACAATGTTCAGTGATGACACTCTGAATTTCTTTGTTCTCCCAATCTACCTCAGAATCTATGGTCTGATATTTCAAACAGTGCTTTGGGAAAAAGACCTAGAATCATTGGCTCTTTGGACAGTTGGATCCTTCCCAATCTGCAAATCTGCATCTTTGGGGGACCTCCTCTCTCTGCCACCCCAGCTATGGGCCATCAGGAACAACAAAGACCATGTAGCTAGTCCACCATGTAGCTAGTCCACTACAAACTTAAATTCCCTCTGCACACAGGTGCCGCCTAGTTTGTTTTCATCTCTTACTGGTTAGCTATCAAAATCTCCAGAGCCTCTATTTCAAAACTTCACAGCCAATGTATTTAACCTTTTATTTGCCTGAGAACAACATGACCTCCTCAATATCTCTCCTCTCTTCCTTCATATCTCTCTGCCCCTTCACAGCAGGGATTGTGCCTTATTCTATTTTTCCAGTCTTCCATAGCTTCAAATACTATACTTTGTACATACTGGGTTCTTAGTTAATATTGGGTATGTTGAGTTAAATGTCAAAAAACTCTGTGCGCATTCAGTCCCAATATTGCTAAAGAGAAATTTCACCAAAGATGGGGATATTTCAATTTCTTTTTCATCAGTTTATCACCAATCTTCTTAAATTACTGAAATAAAAAAAAAATAAAAAACACTTTATTACAAAGTCTCATTGGAAGCAGTTTGTGGCGAGGTGAGTTGCATGGTGCTTAACAAGTGAGGCTTTGGAGGTGCACAGACCTGTATCTGTACCTCAGGCAAGTCACTTAACCTGACTGCATTCCAGTTCCTCATATGCAGAGTGAGGCTGATGGTGCCCAACTGACAGAACTGGCATGAAGATTTAATGAGATAATACACATAAACGGCTAGGCACATTGCTTAGCTCAATAGTAACTACAGGTACGTGTAGCTTAATGTCAGTTCGGGCAGCGTGGGACACGTCCATGGTCCTGTGCGTCTCTCTCCAGGATATAATATGGTGTTCGCCCAATGTCCAAATTACATAACGTCCTATTTCACAAAACACATTGTGGACGTTAAGCAACATAGACCCGTATTCAATAAATACCTGAAGGAATTCATGATTATAATTAGTAATAGGAGTATTTCGACAGCCACTGACTGTATACCTGACCCCAGTCCACCACGTCAGTACGTTTTGCCGGTTACAGGAAAAAGCCACCAGAAAGTGCATGTAACCTGGTGTACCTCAAATCCATCTCTGGGAGCCCTTGGAGACCAAAAGCAGCTATAAACTTCCAGCCACACAAAGTAACCAGAATTCATGGCCCTGTGCTCTGATTTTGAGAGATATTAAGCTTTAAAGTAACCGTACAACAAATACACGTGAGAAAAACAATGACTATTATTGACGTCAACGGTGAGTTTAATGTTCTGAGAGGCTGACAGTGCCAACAATAAAGGTATTCACTATTGATTTTTAAAGTAAACAAAAATAATATCAATTTAGAAACATATCTTGTATAAAATATACTTTATTTGTATGTAACTGAATTTCAAGGTGAAGGACCCCCAGAAGAATTAAAAAAATACATAAAAAGAGATCAGAAGGAAAAAAGCTGACTAGAACTGAGTATTAAATGAAGAGTAAGCTATAGTGAGCTTAAATTCCTTCAGGTATTTTGAAGACTCTCTCTGTTATTAGAATACAGAAGCTCATCTTAAACATCATGACACTGAAGATTATTATCCTAAATTTGTTCTTAAAATATAAAAGTATTTTTTGGCTGTCCCTGTTTTGTTCTGGAGGTCAGATATTTAACATTAAAAATGAACACTTAAAAACACAATACATTTTACTTCTTTTTTAACTTATAACTTCTGAAAGGATTATAGAATTTTTTATAGCTGAAACATCTACTTAGAGTTAAACATCAAGTTATAAATAAAATCTATTTATAAAATTTATTGCAACGTCTCTACTATCGATAAAACAAACACATCTCCAGCCTTCAGAAATTAATATCACATAATGGGATGTGGTAGCAGATTATTCTGGACCTGCTGAAGCAAGATCAATTAACTTCTGTGACCTTGGATCACCTCTCAGTGGCTCGGACTTCTGCCCACACTTCTTCCCAGGGCTTTGTGATGGCTGCGTGAGACGATGTGTATAGAAGCACTTTGGCAAGAACATAGTCCTATACAAAAACAAGGTTTTGTAACTGTGGTAAGAATGTAAATGTTGTCATATAGTGTATTTTGAGCCTGTGTTATAATCTTAAATCTGCTCCTGGTAATGACTTTAATGAAGGCAGGTGAACTCTCTGACCCTCAGTATCCTCATCTTTAAATTAGAACACAGTGCTAGGTGAACTATAAGAAGGCTTCCAGCTCAACCACATGAAACCTTTTGTAGACACAACTGAACCTGTATCTACTCCAGAGAGTGCTAATGACAAGTGACAGCTTGCTCTGTGCCGTTTAGATAAGAAGCAATGAGGACAGGTACAATTACAAGGTGTCTAATAAAATAAGCTCTTCATGTAGATGAGACACCATGAGGGAAAAGATCACCTAGTGACAAACATCACCAAGTCACATTAAATACTATTAAAACAATAGATGTCCCTTGACCCCAATTCTTGCCATTCCAAGCAAAACTAACACATGTCAATTAACATGTCTCAGAGTGTCTCAGAGTGAATTTTGTATTTCACTGAACCACGTGCAAGAAAGTAGATTGATAGTACGTTGCCACCATAAAGCAAACTACCCAGGAAGACACTGTCTACTGGGTTACTCTCGGAGACCAGCCTGAGTTTGTGAGAGGTCTGAATCTGAGTATCAAGAAAAAAATGGACTTCATTACTCTAAAGTACAAACTATAACTCAAATCATGCTCTACAAAGTATAATTTTTTATTATTAGTCCAGGGGCACTTGCCTTAATGAATAGAAATCTATAGCCCATAATTAGCCTGCCAACTCTCAGCAAATAAATGAGGGCTTTTCAGATACATAAAAGAGTATATTCTCTTTGTAACAGTTTTAAGAATTCTCTCTGTAATCCTGTTTACCTTACATGGATTTTCACAGGCTTTCTAAATTCCTTTACCTGCATATAAAGCTGTGAATTATCTTCCATCCTATATCCTATTGGTTTAGGACACAGGATGGGTTTACTTCCATCAAAGATGCCTAGTTACTCCAGCCTCTGCTTTTGTACACCCCTTTGCCCTGACCTTACAATTGCTTCCTTTTCTATCCTCGGTAACTCTTGCCTGCCTGCAAAACTCCCCCTCTTCCTTCCAGCCTCAGCTCAAGTCCTTCTACCTCTGAAGTGGTCCTGTTGTTGCCAGCTGCCATCAAGTAGGCTCCAACTCAGAGTAACTCCATGCACAACAGGATCAGACTGTCATGATCCACAGGGTTTTTACTGGCTGATTTTCGGAAGTAGATCACCAGACCTTTCTTCCTAGTCCATCTTCATCTGGAAGCTCTGCTGAAATCTGTTCAGCGTCAAAGGAACACACAGACTTCCACTGAGGGATGGGTGGTGGCTGCTCACGAGAGGCATTGGCCGGAATTTGAACCCAGGTCTCCTGCATGGAAGGCAAGAACTCTACCACTGAACCACTGCTGCCTGCTGGGCAGACTTGATAGTTCCTGAATGTAGACTCCTACTGTATAACTTGGCATTACCGCATTGTTTATACTGCACCAAGATTGTTTGCAGATTGTAAACTTCTTGAGAGAAAGAACCATGTCCTATCACTTGTACATCCCAAATACCCAAGCACAGAACACGCCACACATCAGTTGCTAAATGTTTTTGATCAATTAAGAGGATATTTTATTCACTAGTGAAAGTAAAGTTTCTGGCCTTTACCTAATTGGCACAAATTCCTAATTAACAGAATATAAACTAATGTTATTTTACTATGTATCAGTTGTACAGTTAAATGAAGGCATAAAACTATTAAAATTTATTTTGTGTGTATGTGAGATGAACATCTCTCTTCTGAAATGTTCTGATATTCTAATCATCCTAGTTAAATCGTTCAATGTCTTAAATTTTATTTAAAGATCCCTTTTATTCTTCCTAGAACTGGAAGTCTGAATCTTCACTTTGGTCTCTTAGGTTTCCAACTATCACAGTATTATTATGTGTTATCCTTGTTTTTAACACTGGATGAAAGAAAATCTTGCCCAGGTTTGAACCTCATGTAAAACTAATTCAAACAGTTGGAAATGTTTTGAAATGTGACACACGCAAGGTGGTATGTATGAGTAAGAGAATATTTGATGTTATCTGCATTTGGAGGGTTTTTTTTTTTTTTTTTTTTTTAACATTTTGGAGTGACAAGTTGGTAGTTCCTAAGAAAATCACATTCTGAAAATGTGGCAGGGGGACAATACCCAAAGTCTTTTTTCAGGGTACAGCAGAAGGAAATGCCTTTCCAGATGCTGACATCTCAGACACTGTACTAACAAATTAGGGTCCAATTGCTTGCCAGAAAGGGAAGTAAAATATACTTAATTCCCATTTGCAGGATGAGTCACAGTCCCCATTGTGAGATGCTTTGAAATTTCATGAGGAAAAACATCACGTAAGTCCCAAGCGTTGTGATTATTATCTCTATTTTTACATTACAGTTACTGTGTAGCCAGTACTATTTTGGTAACACAATATTGACTTTAAGGATATTTAAGAGCTGCCCCAGGATCTGCATCGTGATGCAGCTGCTCAGAATAACTGCCTTCCACATTTGTGCCAGGGTCACGGAAAAGATCCATGTTGGTTACTTTCACTGATGGTTTGAGCTGATGTCATTTGATTAATGAATATAATAAAAATGTATGAAAAAAGAACATCACTGGTTTTTCCTTCTGACCCTCACTGTTTCTCAACTACCATGCAGTATTTGGGACACAAACTTTAAAAATACCTGTCTAAGGGGTATGGGGTAGGTGTTGCAGGGCAAGCAGTAGGGGACATCTGAGAGTGAGTGAAAACAGGTAATAAGACATACAGGCTAGGACAATCTAGGCCCTGCTGCAGGATTAATTCAGAGAACCCCTAAGACAAGACCAAGCCATCTTAGAGTTGGTTTAGGTGATGAATTTTAAATTCATTCCACAGATACACACAGAACATTTCTCTACTTATCTCTTTAGGGTCAGAGGACCAAAATGGGGGGCAGGAGGGGAAGAATAATAATACCTCCCTCTCAGAGTTGTCATAAAGTTGAAATAGGATATGCTACATGAAAGTTAGACATGAATAGTAGTTATGGCTATCTGTATAGCTTTGTACACTATTAACTTATCTGCATAATGGAGCAGAGAGGAAGCCCAAGAAGTACGCTTCCTGCCTAATTCCCCTCCCTATCACAATGTCACCACTGGCAGACTCTACGCTGACCCTAAGGAGAAAAAGAAGGAAATGAATTTATGAATCAACACGTTTGTGCTATGCACATAGGCTCTGCTAATAACACAAAAAGCTCTGAAATTTTCCAGACACTCCAATTTTTGAAAAATCTGCATTAATAATACCGAGACACTAACATGGACTTTCTCCATGGGCAGTACCGCTCCCAGGGCTTCAGACGTAGCAATCCATTGAATTCTGACGCCAACCCTAGGAAATAACACTCACAAAGCCTTCCACTTTACAGATGAGGATGCTGAGGCACAGAAAGGTGAAGCCACTTTGCCAAAGCCACCTACCTAGTAAGTGGCAAAGGTGGATTCAAACCTTGGAAAGCGACTTCCACAGTCCAAAATCTTAGCCACTACACTCTAGTCAAACTTGAAATCATTCATAAAATGGAGAAATGGGGATAGTAAAGACAGCTCTGCTTAACATTTACTTTCTGGGAGGGACAGGCACTGAGTCCCCCCCAAATTAGAGAAATCAGGTGGCAAAAAGCCTGCATTAACGAGGAAACCTCGGTTTTCAATTCTGGAGCAATATCTGCCTGGGCTAGTGTGGTGTCTGTGTATATTTAAAATTGTCAGTTTGATCCCCTGAAGAGTGTTTTCACAGCTAGTTTATGATCTTTCCACCCATCTTAAATTCTCTTGCTTTTTGTTTTGTCTTTTTTCTCCTACCATTTTACTTTACTGAAAAATAGAACAGTAAGTGGCCTATTTGACACTGAGATATTTCCTGGATCAAACAACCTACCACGTCCAAAGACTTCCATATAACTAACTGAAGTATTTCACTCTGTTTCTTACACCCATTAATCTGATCTTAGTGGCAAACCGAACAGTCCTTTAGCAGTGATCCTGGGCCTGTACCCCAGGAGCTGACTGTGCTGGAAATGCACTGGAATTGTCATCCAAGAGGCAGGATAATCTCCCTAAAAAACTCTGGTGTCACAGACCTGAGTGACTTTCACTGCTCATCAGCCCTAAAGTTTGACAGATAAACCCCCAGAGGCCCCAGTGTATTAAACTATAAAATATGAGTAAAACCACCTACCTTAGGGAATTGCTTGGCGGCAAGAGTGAACTAAGTAAGAAGAACACCCGCACTGCAGTGGCATACAGGAGGTGCTGTAGAAGTTACACTATTATTATCAATACCAGTGTTCTACCACTGCTCGAGACACTAGAACTGTACTACGGAAAGACACAGCCCTTTCCCGGATCTTTCCGTAGGGGGGAAAAATCACATCACAGTTCTTTGGTAAAACCCTTGAACAGTTCTAACCTTTTGCCCTACTATAAAATCATACTCTTATGCTGGTATGCACGGTTTTTGATGCTGCTGGCATTCTGGTTGTGCAGAAGGGTATAATTCTATGGGAGGTAACGAGGCACAGTGAAAAGGTCATGGGTTTTGGATTCAGAGGGACCAGCCACAGTTTGAAACTTGCCTCTTTGACCTGGCAGTTATATGATTTGAGGCAAATTACTTAATCTTTCCAACTCAGTGAATTTACCTTTAAGATGAAGATATTTAAGTCATCTGGACATTGTAAGGACTACATGGAAGAATTTTTGCAAAGCAATTAGAACTGGGCTTGGAACTTAGCCATCAATCATCAAACATTAGATATTCATATGATTATGTGGCCCTACCTACCGCTCTCGACTTCTCTCACATAATCTATATTACAGCTGTACTACACTACCTTTTGCTTCCTAAACCACAGCGTGCAATTTCGCTGCAAGCTCAAGCTGCACTGTCTGCTTAAAATGACCTCTGTGCACCAACCCCAACCTCGCTGTCTGCCTGGCAAATACTCAGTTTCTTCAAGACCCAGATCAATCACCTGTTCTATGAAATGCTGACTGCTGGCTTCCCTCCAACTGTGCAAGAGAACAGAAACATTTTCCCTTGTGTCCCCACCGATCCCACTCAGGTTCCTACTGAAGACTGGTCTTAATTGCATTTATTTGTCTTCTTCATCTAGGACATGTCTAACTCATAACAGACCTTCACTAAAATTCTTACCTCATGAATGAAGGAAGAAATTAACTTTTAGATAACAAACTTTCTAATTTGAATTTTGTCTTAGTTACTTAGTGCGGCTGTAACAAAATACAACAAGTGGATGGCTTTAAAAAACAGAGATTTATTTTCTCACAGTTCTGCAGGCTAGAAGTCCAAATTCAGGCTGTGTCTATAGGAGGAGCTCCTTCTTTATCTTTTCAGCTTCTAGAAGCTACCAGCAATCCTTGGTGTTCCTGGGCTGCTAGATGGATTAGTCTCTATCATGTCTTCCTCCTCCCCTTGTGTGTGTCTCTGTGACTATTCTGCTCTTTTTATAAGTTACAAGTGATTAGGTTTAGGACCCACCCTACTCTGGTATGACCTTGTTAACATAACAAAAGAAAACCCCTATTTACAAACAGGTCATATTTACAGGTAAGGGGTTAGGATTTCAACACAAATTCTGGGGGGGACACGATTCAATCCGTAGCCCTTTCTTATACTAAACCTGTTGCAGTTGAGTCAATTTTGACCATAGTGACCCTACTAATCTAACTTACATTTATCACAAATCTTCCTCACCATTTTGCAGCTACGTATATGTCCACCATGTTTCACGTCTTGAAATAGTAAACTGCAAACGCCTAATATTTAGTTTGTAAAGATGTGTTGCTATCTTTAGTTCATCTCAAATTTTAAGATTTCAAACAGTATGTTCTACAGTTTTAGAATAATGAGTAATGGACACATGGTAGAGACTACTGAACAACTCTGGTACACAAATGGATTTAAACAAAATGCAAACATATTTGATTTCCCAAAGGCTTCCAGCCATCTAAGTTCTATGACTGTTGTATAATATTAATAGGAATAATACTCAAAAATCTGTAGAATTTTCTACTTGAAGACACCATTCTTTATCTAGGTTATTTCATTTATTTTCACAAAATGATATGAATTAGATGTTGTTATTCCCAGTTTACAAATAAGTGGAGGCCCAGAGACGTTCAATAATTTATCCAAGGTTACATATCTAATAAATGACACAGGCAGGATTTTAATCGATGCCTTAAGGCTTGAAAAATTTGTGCTGTTTTATGCCCCTTGATTTAGAATTACAATTGAAAAAGAGTAAACTTTCATTAATACACATGTCATGGGATCATTTGTGATGATTTGAAGAAAAACTAAAATGCAATTTACCTTTTCTTACTGCATTACAGTGGTAACTGTGGATTCTGAAGCCAGATTGCCTGCATTTGTGCACCGACGCCCCACTTACTAACTCCATGACCTTTGCAAGCTACTCAGCCTCTCCTTGCCTCAGTTTTTCATCTGTAATGGTGGCGTCACTAGGAGGTGCAAGGGGTGCAGACCACACTGCGTGACACTGTCAGAGGGGGTGATACCAAAATGATGTCTATAAAATTTTTGTGCAGTGTTTCAGCTGAAATTTATTATTTTTTGTAAAAATATCCCTGTAATTATAACAACAAAAAAATTTCTCGTAAGCCCAGCTTACATGTATCAATACACCTAGAAGGCTAAACTTCTACACTAATTTACTTTTTAAGCTGTCTAATGCACTCCGGTCAGAGCCATCATCATTAATTAAAATGACGCTTCGAATCACATGTTTTGCCTGCACGCACCATTAGCACACGCGGTTGCTTTCGTTGCTGTGGTGTTTTTATAGTCGCTGATCTTGTCAAATCTTCTGGGGTTTTAGCTACAATACTGTGGTAATTAGCATGGGGAGAGGATGACACCATGAGTTACCGCACTGGGTGACACCAACCTTAATGACGCCACTGATCTGCAAAATGAAGATATTAATAGTATCTATCTCCCAAGGCTGTGATAATTACTAAATAAGTAAATGCATTTCAAGTGCTTGGAAACCTTATTGGCTAATAAACATTTGCAATTACTTTTAGTAATACACCCTAAATATCAGTAATGTCAACTAATTATATAAAATATTAGTATCAGGAAACACACATTAACCCGTTGCCATCAAGTCGATTCTGATTCATAGTGACCCTCTAGGACGCAGAGTTTCCAAGGAGCGCCTCGTGGATTTGAACTGCTGACCTTTTGGTTAGCAGCTGTAGCACTTCACCACTACACTGCCAGGGTTTCCACTCACACATTAAGCACTGCCAAATCTATAATCTAAAAGTACGAAATAGATAGGCTACTTACAAATGGGTCATCTTTTCATATAGTTATTTATTCTATGAATTATAGTTACTTTGGAGTCTTTCCTTCTTAAACTTCCATATCTTTCCCATTTTTCATTCACGTATCTGTTCACTCTTCTTTCCCAACTGCCACTGCACGGATCGGGCCCTTCTTACTTCATTATCAGATTTCTGTAACTGTATCCTAATTGAGCTTCTTGTTTTCTAAATGGCTCTACACCCACAACCAAAAAACATCTCAAGTGCTATTTGTAATGTCACAGCCCTTATTGAAAAAAAAAAAAAAAAAATACTTCCCATTGTTTATTAACTGAAAAATTCACATTCCTTAGACTGATATCTATATGCTTACAAAAATTGGCTCCAACTTATTCTAAGTCTGATATCTAACAACTCCATCTGACAAGTCCTCCAGTCTAGCCAAGCAAGTCTGTCTAGTCATTGTACCCTGAACAGTTCCTTAACTCTGTTCGTTCTTTACTTTGCTCATGCTGTTCCCATTCTCTGTGATTTCCTTCTCCCACTTGTACTCCCTGTCCAAATCATCTCTCTGATGAATCATAATAGCCCTTCCTGTCTATAATACACACTTGGAAACTCATCATGTACTTTTTGACTTTTATCATTACTTTTTATACTATTTGGCTTTCAATATTATACGTATTATTTTTTCCTCAAGTTGGAAGACACTCAAAATAAGACTGAGGAAGAGCTGCCTCCTCAAAGTAGAGCTGACCTTAATGACATGGATGGAGTCAAGCTTTCAGGACCTTCATTTGCTGATGTCGCATGACTCAAAACAAGAAAAAAATAGCTGCAAACATCCATTAATAATCAGGATGTGGAATGTATAAAGTATGAATCTAGGAAAATTGGAAATCATCAAAAATGAAATGGAATGCATAAACATCAATATCCTAGGCATTAGTGAGCTGAAATGGACTGTATTGGCCGTTTTGAATCAGACAATCATATGGTCTACTATGCCAGGAATGACAATCTGAAGAGGAATGGTGTTGCATTCATCGTCAAAAAGAACATTTCAAGATCTATCCTGAAGTACAACACTGTCAGTGATAGAATAATATCCATACACCTATAAGGAAGAGCAGTTAATATGACTATTATTCAAATTTATGCACCAACCACTAAGGCCAAAGATGAAGAAATTGAAAATTTTTACCAACTTGTGCAGTCTGAAATTGAACAAACATGCAATCAGGATGCATTGATAATTACTTGTGATTGGAATGCAAAAGTTGAAAACAAAGAAGAAGGATCGGTAGTTGGGAAACATGGCCTTGGTGACAGAAAAGATGCCGGAAATAGCATGATAGAATTTTGCAAGAATAACATCAAGGACATCATACAAGAAGAAAGCAAAAGGTCATTAAAAAGATAGAAAAGGAGGACAAAAATGGATGTCAGAAGAAACTCTGAAACATGGTCTTGAACATAGAGTAGCTAAAGAGAATGGAAGAAATGATGAAGTAAAAGAGCTGGGCAGAAGATTTCAAAGGGTGGCTCGAGAAAAAAAAAAAGTAAAGTATTATGATGAAATATGCAAAAACCTGGAGTTAAAAAAACAAAAAGGAAGAACACGCTCAACATTTCTCAAGCTGAAAGAACTGAAGAAAAAAATTCAAGCCTCAAGTTGTAATACTGAAGGTTTCTATAGGCAAAATATTGAACAATGCAGGAAGCATCAAAAGAAGATGGAAGAAATACACAGGCACTATACCAAAAAGAACTGGTCAGTATTCAACTATTCAAGCATATATTCAAGAACTGATGGTAATGAAGGAAGAAGTCAAAGTTTCTCTGATGGTACTGGCATTTTCAGCTCACTCATGTATGCCAAGAGATTTGGAAGACAGCTACCTGGCCAACCTACTGGCAGAGATCCATATATGTGCCGATTCCAAAGAAAGGTGATCCAACATAATGTGGAAATTATTGAACAGTATCATTAATATCACACACAAGTAAAATTTTGCTGAAGATAATTCAAAAATAGTTGCAGCAGTACATCCATCATAACAAATTATGGATAACATTGCAGAGAATGGGAATTCCAGACCACTTAATTGTGCTCATGAGGAACCTGTACATAGACTAAGAGGCAGTCGTTTGAACAGAAAATTAGGTGGTTTAAAATTAGAAAAAGTGTGAGTTAGGGTTGTATCCTTTCACCATGCTTACTCAGTCTGTGCTGAGCAAATAATCTGGGAAACTGAACTATATGAAGAAGAACACAGCATCAGGATTGGAGGAAGACTCGTTAACAACCTGTGATATACAGATGGCTCAACCTTGCTTGCTGAAAGTGAAAAGGACTTGAAGCACTTATGATGAAGATCATAGACTACATCATTCAGTATGGATTACACCTCAATATAAAGAAAACAAAAATCCTCACAACTGTACCAGTAAGCAACATCATGATAAAGAGAGAAAAGATTGAGGTTGTCAAGGATTTCATTTTACTTGGATTCACAATCAATGCCCATGGAAGTAGCAGTGAGGAAATTAAATAATATATTGCATTGGCCAATTTGCTACAAAAGATCTCTTTAAAGTGTTAAAAAGCAAAGATGTCATTTTGAGGACTATGGTGCACCTGACCATAGCTAAGGTGTTTTTAATCGCCTCATATACATGTGAAAGCTGGACAATGAATAAGGAAGACTGAAGAAGAATTGATACATTCGAATTATGGTGTTGGTGAAGAATATTAAATATACTATGGACTTCCAGAAGAATGAACAAACCTGTCTTGGAAGAAGTACAGCCAGAATGTTCCTTAGAAGCGAGGATGGCGAGACTTCATCTCACTTACTTTGGACATGTTATCAAGAGGGATCAGTCCCTGGAGAAGGCCATCATGCTTGGTAAAGTAGAGGGTCAGCAAAAAAGAGGAAGACCCTTGACAAGATGGACTGACACAGTGGCTGTAATACAGCAAGGATTGTGAGGACGGCACAGACAAGGCAGTGTTTCATTCTGTTGTACACAGGGTCACTATGAGTCAGAACCGACTTGAAGGTACCTAACGACAAATATATATATAAAATAAGGTTTTCTCCTGCAATAATTTATTAAGACTACATACCTGAGAACTTGTACAGGAGACCAGTCATTAGCCCAACTCGGATAACTAATGAATGTTAGGGAAAAAAAAATTAAAGAATATTAGAGAAGGTGCAATTTTACTAATTGAGAGTGAAGTTATCTGTATTATGTCTGTTACATAGTGTTGCCTTGTTTGCACATATGGGGATGTATATGTCATTAAACATGAAAAGTACTTTGGCTGTTTTTATATTTTAATTCATCACATCTTAATTAGGGCCTATTCAAATGTGTATTCTTGTAATAATTTTGTTAGATATTTCTAGAATAAAAATGGGAAAGTGAACTTCATTTCATAAACAGTAGAGCTCTTCCTCTATTGAAATTCCACAATCATCATCTATGCAAAATCTTTGGTAATTAGTCCTATAAAAATCCTGTGTTATTATTTACCTTCATGGCCCACTTTGTGTACCTGCTGCGATATTTCCAGATTTTCAGTTTTCCTTCTGATGTGACCCAGAAAACTTAGTGTTTGTTTCCATCCCAGTAAGCATTCTACTCAACTGTAATTACTCGTTAGGTGCCACCCTCCTGTATTCCAACTCGGAGAGGCAGGATCAAAATCATATTTCCATCTCTCCTACCTACACATAACCACTACCTGATGGATTTATTGTGTAATATAAATAGTTGTATAAGGAACTTAAGCATTTGATAGCAAGGACTGTGTCTTATAACCAATGTGTTCTCTCACCTTATTCTTATTGACATTTAATAAATACTCCCAGCTGTTGATAAAATAGCTTGCTCTTCACCCTCCAGTGTTTATCGGTGGGGTAGTTAGGGAAGCCTGGAAAGTGAGCTGGGAGTCAGGGCTAAACCTTCCAAACCTCAGTCACCTTAGCTGCCATTGCCCTACCCTAGGCAGCTACTTCTAGGTAAGACAAGTGGAAAACTCCAGGCTGAAAGAATGTCAGAACTCCTTGATCTTAAGTTTGCCTTTGGGAGGTGACCAGATCTGGCTTTGAGGATGTTGTGGTCTTGAAGCTGTCACTGCCTCTGTAGTGACTGACAGTCATCAGAATGTACTCAACACTGCTCCTCCACCTAAAAGCCTTTCCAGAGAAGAACACGAGTCAACTTGTCTAGGCCATGATTCTCAGGGATTTGGTAGACATTATGTAATCATCTTCCATTTTGTGATCTGATGTGAGCAACCAATAAGTGGAAAGGGGAGTTTCCTTGGAGGTAGGGCCTGCCTCCAGCATATAAACGGGTGTTCTGGCAAAGCTCGCTCTCTTTCTTGATCCTATATGCTTCTCATTGCCTGACCTCCAGCAGAAGACTTAAACCTGCCACCTTACCTGCTGATTTTGAGTTCATCAGCCCCTGCAACCCCATGAGCCAGCAGAGGTCTCCAGCCTGCTGCCTGACCCACGGATTTGGGACTTGCCAGCTCCCACAATGGTGTGAGCCATTTCCTTGAAGTAAATCTCTCTCTGTTTATATACGCATTTCACTGGTTTTCCTCCTCTAGAGAACCCGGACCAAGACTACCATGGAACGACAGACAAATGACCCAGAGAAGCAATTAAGTGATCTACAGTGAGGAAAATGCCCAACACGTCATACGATTAAAAAACGTTGGGGCATGATGACTGCTGAATAGAACGCTTGTTTTCTATTGATGAAATGGTTAGGGCTCCCTGGTGGCACAGTGGTTAAGCACTTGGCTGCTAACCGAAAGGTCAACGGTTTGAACCCACCACCCGCTCCACAGGAGAAAGATGTGGCAATCTGCTTCCATAAAGATTACAAAAACAAACTTGTTGCTGTCAAGTCAATTCCGACTCATAGCAACCGTATAGGACAGAGTAGAACTGCCCCATAGCCAAGGAGTGCTGCCTGGTGGATTTGAACTGCTGACCTTTTGGTTAGCAGCTGAACTCAACCACTACACCACCAGGGTTTCCCCATAAAGATTACAGATTTGAAAACCCTATAGGGTGGTTTTACTCTGTCCTGTAGGGTTGCTATGAGTCGGAATTGACTCGACAGCAATGGGTTATAAGAAACCAATTGCAAATTGAGTGACATAACAGTATAACATAGGCATCATATGTGTGGGAAGAAGACTCCGTTTTATTTAGCCAGTCTGAAGATCTCAGGTGAATAATGCCATCTGCTCTACTCTCAAATTCGAATCCAAAATACAGACATGATAGTCACCCTTAACTAACTACCCTACTGGGAATTTGCAGTAGAAGCAAGGGCTTCTATAGCGCTCAGAACACTATAAAAGAGAAAGTACCTACCTGAACAAAACAGCAATAATAAAGAACTCATTTCACATGTAGAATATTAAACAGAAATTCTTTAGGATTGAAGATCAATTCTTAGGCTAAAACAATCTATTAAGAGAATGACTCTTTCTCCTAGGAGTCTACAGTCTCCCATGATGGGTTTCATGAAACCACACTCAAAACATTCCTCTCTTTGCCTTCAACCTTTCTCATTCTGTGGTATTTATGTTTGCCTAAAATGTTAACTTACATCAACTAATCATGTGCAAGAAATAGAAGTTATTGAAGTCATTTGCCATCGAGTGCTATGGGAGACAGAAAAGAAACACTGTTATTTATGACCTCCTCCATGGCTGGCCACCTCTAGCTCTTATTGGAACATCTATCAATGTATTACCTCCTGAGGAGACTCTTATCACCATGGCAGCCCATCATTTTGGAAGCAATGTGTTTTCTTTGCTCTGATATTGTATGTATATGCTACTTTCAGTTTTGAAGGCTTGACTAATGTGATCAAATTTTAAATTAATTTCTCAACAGGACCTAAAAGATACAGTAAGTATAATGCCTTACATGTTATATGTGCTGTAAGTGCCAGGCCCTATGTTAAACCGCAGCTGCTTAATCTGTGGTTACAGACATCACAACAGTGCGTCTGCTGATAGAGGCTCAACTGGGAAGGGCCATGAGGAAATTATCTGGAACGTGGAAAAGTTCTACATCTTCAACAGTGCGAGGGTTACATGAGGGTACGTGTACACTCAAGATCTCAGCATTTTGCTATATGTAAATTACACACCAAGAGAAAAAATAAATAAATAAATTAGGCTTCATGTAAGGGAAATTATAATTTGTATCCTCACTAATTTTAAAAAAAGGAGGAAGCTTATGTTACTGGGAAGTCATGTGTTTTGATTCTTTTATTCAATTTTATAGAATTGATGGAGACATAATATGAACACTCAATAACCCTTTACAAATGTTTCTCCATTTAAAAAAAAACAAATCAAATTATGTTTTCACTTAATTGGCCAGTATAAAACACCAAATATTTTCATCGCATTTACTCAAACAGGAATCCAATCTTGATCTCCAAGAGAATAATTTTCTACCTACTAGTTATTCCGTTTTGCATAATTATTTGTGCACTGAAGCTAGTGTTATAGATTGAGTATTTTTAAATATATTCTTGGCAATCAATGGGTATAAATTTAAGGATATACTATAAACTTTAAAATATTTTTACTGTTTATTTCAGGAAGTTTATGTGCATATTTATATTTCACTAAAATAGTATAACTTTGTAGAAGTATATATTAATGTAGTAACTGGTATTCATCATTTAGTAAATTTTAGAAACATAAATTATGATTGCAGCACATACGGAAAAACATATTTATTTAAAACTACAATGTACAGACAACGGGTAGGGATTATTTAGTTATGTAGCACCATATTTATTTCATCTTCCTGAATTAAAAATAAAATTAAAGGAAAATTTAGAGCCCATCGTATCAGCCCACAGTGTAAATTACGTAATACTAAGACTTCTACAGTCCTGATCTGGATTCTACCAAAGGTGTTGCAAAAGCAAGGTGCTGAATTTTCATGGGAAGCTAGGAACACAGCTTGCTTAGATTTTGTCTAGCTTAATTGCAAAAATAGTCTATTTCGCTTATCCTGAAAACTACAGATGTGTTTCCTATATTGCTGCAGACTCCACGTTTGGTTCTGGGCCACTTCGCCCCAGAGGACGTCTGGTGAGATATGAGGTTTTTGGGAAGTTGTGTTCTTACTCTGACTCCACATCTAACTTCCCTGAAATATTGTGATCATTTCTCCCAAACTGCAAAACAGGAACAACAATACACGTTGCCATTTACTTTCTTTGTGTGCTTAAGGGATTAAAGAAATTAAGTCCATAAAACACTCTAGGCTCTTTCATATTATACAAAGGTGTAGAAAAGTCACTTATATATATGTTTTCTAAACCAGTTTATGCTTTTAAAAAAATTGTTTTAACCTAACCCTTGCTAAAGCTAAGGGTTTTACGACAGAGGCACAAAATAAATCTACAGGGGACCTAAAGCAGGTAAATGCAGACCAACGATAATGTAAATATTATAAACTCCAGGTGCAGACATAAACTTCTAAGGGCAAAATCTGGGAGTGCTGAGGTTCAAGGAGGCCAACCACTTTCTCCTGATTAAAAGCACAGTCAGAGGGGAACCACACGGGGCAAACAAGGTCACCCTTCTGTCTGTTTTTCTTCCAGCTGTGAAATGCTGAAGGTGCAAGATACCAGAGTGGTCAGAATGCTGATGGAGAAGGCAGAAGGTGACTTTAAGCCTTGCCTGGAATGAGCAAAGAATAGTCACAGATGAGAATCTTCCAACTATTGGAGGAAAACTGCAACTCTGAAGTTGCATATTTTGTGTATTTTCCCCCCCAAAAAAAAAAAAATTCAAGATTTTGAAAGTTGTGCTCCACTCATGCTTTAGAATTCATGCAGGATTAAGCAGTAATTAAGTTTACTTCGAAAACAGAGAGACCGATGCCTGTTATTACCTAAACATTTTCATTCCCTTAAGTACTACATAAAACCAAGTGTTATACTGATCAACACTAGCTGATGTTTAAGTTTAGCTATTTATATAAGGATTTCTGTTATTACAGAAAAAGCAGGATAGAAGCAATGAGCGAATGGAATGTAAATCTCTGAATTAATCACAGCTTTAGGAACACCCCCTAGTAGCTACCAGATACTTTCTGGAAGTACAGGATTTATCCTAATGAGAAAAGAAAAACGAGTGGCCTGCTAACCTTAACAGCCAAACACATGAAGTGATACACTATAAATAACCTAAGATATTTTCTGCTTATACTTATTGTAAAAATGGCATGGCAGAGGCATCTGACCTCCTGTAACTTCACAAGGGGAAAGAAGAATCAATATCAACAGCCCAAGGTTGATTCCTACGAGGTGGAGGTCAAACAGACCTCTACTCTCCAACCTTTTTACCAATTTTGACACCAGCCATCCCTCCCATGGTACTCTCTAGTTCTCTGCTGGGTTCAATAATTCTTTGCAATGGCCACGCAGAACTCACAGACCATACTCACAGTTATAGGGTTTATTAGGAAAGTAACAGATTACATTTCAGGATACAGTTCTTCGATCAGGACAGCCTCTTCTCAGCTGTGCCCACAGGCAGGCCTCTCTCCGGCCCTTGGCCCCTCAGCCTAGCCTCTGCCCTGCTCAAGCCAAGTGTTACAAAGCTCTTTAGCTCTGCCAATAAGTGCTCAGAGGTACCCCATTCTGCCAGCAAGTGTCCGTCCTACCTGAAGGTGCTCAGCTCTCTTGCTCTGTGGGTCAGTGAGCCTAGCTCTGCTAAGTGTCCAGAGGCATTCCACTCCACTAGCAAGCCTCCTGACCAAAGGCACTCGACTTTCTCGTGCTGCGGGCTGAGAAGCTCACTGCCGTCTCTGCTGGTCTCCTGGTTCTGCTGCCTCCGATGCAAACATTTCTCTGCCGCTGTGTTTCACCATCTTGCCATTTCTGGTATTACAGCTCTCTCTGTCTCCTGGGTCTAGGAAGGTCACAGCACAGGGAACCTGGGTCCAAAGGATGTACTTCACTCCCATCTCTTCTTCTTGCTGGTAGTCAAGTCCCCCCTTTCCGCCTCTGGGATGGCTCATTTTAAGTCAGCGGGAGGGCAAAAGTAACCAATCCCTTAATTAGGGTTCCATACACCTTATTTGCATGGTCTCACCCCACAAGGGTGCCATGCACCCTGTTTACGTTATTAGAAAGCTATCCAATCCCCTTGGTGGGCCACAAGCACCTTGTTTACAGAGACCCACCCAATCATTTGGTGGGAGTCACAAAGACTATGGCTAGAAGGGCCATATTAAATAATTCGCTGCACTGCACTTATTTAAGCAAATTAATATTCTCCTAAAAGGAACCTTTTATTGCCTTAAGACCACCCTTTGAGAATCCATGCCTTTCTCAGACTCCTTTCAGCACTGTTATAATGAACACACTTCTGACACCCCCTTTCACTGGACCCTCTACTCTTGTCACAGGCCACAATTCTTGTGCTCTGTGAGTCCGTAGGAGCCTGTAACAATTGGCCACAATGATAACCCTTCGTTTGTACACGTTTTCACTCAAGATATGAATCTCTCAGGCATAAGTTTCTACTGTTCAAAGCTTTGTGTATTTTCTCCACTTGTAACTGAAAGCTAATAAAATAAACGTTAGCCAAGGGAAGTTGAACTCATAGAGAAAGCAGCCAAACGAGAAACCAGAACAATGTTACCGATATTTGAAATTGGTGCCATGAGTTAAAAATGGGTTAATGTGTACATCAACTTCCTTTTGTAAAGAAGACTGAAAAAGTAAGGATGGTTCTTGACAACAGATTGTAAAATTAGGCCAGCAGACCACATATTTTTCTCTCTGAAAACCTCATAAAACAGTAAAGCTTGATGATATAATTCTTCCCCTGAGCAAAAAAATATTCCAGGAACATATGGAGAAAAGATAAATAAATATGTGGCTTTGGCAAAAAATCTAAAATAAAGTGCAATTATGGGACACAAAGCGAATCAAATAGCTGAGCTATGGGAGAGGATCTAAATTCACTCCTTAAGTTTATTAACTCTTTGACAATCGGTCATATACATGTCAATTCAGATTTTTAGACAAATACATATATTCAAAAAAAACATACCCATAGCCATCGAGTCGATTCCAACTCATAGCGCCCCTACAGGACAGAGCAGAACTGCCCCATAGGGTCTCCAAGGAGTGGCTAGTGGATTCGAACTGCCGACCTTGTGGTTAGCAGCTGAGCTCTTAACCACTGCACCACCAGGGCTCCAAAAATATATAGATATAAATATATATATATATAAAAAAAATATAATTATACTGTGTTGACTACTATTTATAATATACCAAGACAAGTATAATTTAGAAAAATAGTACAATATCAACCATGATCTCTAGGGTTTAGAGAGTTTTTTTCCCCCCTCAATTTTAAAACCATTCCATTGTTTGTCTTAAAAACTTAACTTGTAACTGCTTCCTGAATTTGAAGACTTCTCTAAGTACACTGCTTTACTGCCATGGCTTCAGAAACACGTGGTCCTGTCTGTTCAGTGACATTTTCTGTTTTTTCCTTTCTCTGCTATTTCATCAAATGTGGAAAGGAATGGAAGGTTGCATTGGAAGGAACCCCGGAGAGTTCTTCCTAACAGGTACTCACAGTACCTGTCGCATATACCTGCACTGCCTGAGTGTGCTGGCGTCTCTCTGTTCTGGTGCAAGTAGACAGGACTTCACCTTGACTGCAGAGCAAGCAGACGTCACAAATAGAGCCACAGGGAGAAGCTGTCCTTATTGTCCTTCAGCTTCCCTGTCCATCCCTTCATTCTCTCTATTTCTTTTCTTCTATCCCCACAAGGAAGCAGTAAAGGAATACCAAAAGGCTATACTGAATTGAGATTTATGAAACCTGAGTTCTTATTCTGTCACTAAACTAGTTATGTTCATCAGAAAATTGAGAGGGCTGGATCTATCTCTAAGAATGGTCCCTTCCAGCTATGTTTTATTACTCCATTCATTGTTCAACATCTTGCCTAAATACTTAGAATAAATATCCAAAGGATAGACCTAACATAGCTCATAGAAACTCCGAGAAGATGGAATAAAACCAACACTTATTGGGTGACCGATATGTGACAGGCCACATGGCAGTTGTTTCCACACATGCTAATTCTAATTCATTTTGCCCTCACTTTTAGAGAAGGAAGAAGAGAAGCTAAGAGAGATTAAGGCTACTGGATAATAAATGACAGAGCCATGGTTTGAAGCTAAGATTGCTTAAATCCAAACTCTGTTTCTCATCAGGCCACGTGGCCAAATAACTATAATTAAAAATTGACTTTGCAGAGCTAATGGCACAAATCCAGCTCATCATCAACATAAAGTGGATCTAGATTCAAGTTCTTGAAGGTGCTGACATTTAACCATGAACATTATCTCTATGAGACGGACAAAATCAAGACACAGCAAAATGCAAAAAATGTGTTTAATGCAATGTTTTCTAAATTTCTGTAAGACAGCCTGATGTTTAATCATGTTCCTCCTGTACTGACGGGCTCCCATATAGCCCCTGAACATAACATTCTAACTTGTAACAAGTGCTTAATGACACACGATAAACACCTTTTATTAGAAGAAGTATATCAGGTGATCAAACTAAAGTCTTCTAATAGAGTTTTATTTTTATAAATGAAGGAAGAACATTTTAGCTCAGAAATGTAATTTTAATGTACGTTTCACATTTGATGATATTTACCTCAAATGTCTCGGTGGATGTGCCACAGAGATTCACAGAAAACCAAACCCACACATACAAGCACTGATTTCATGCATAAAATGTTCTATTGGGCTGAACTGCACATCAATTCTCCAGTTAAAAAAATCAAGCATATAACAATATTCTGTACTCAGTTTGGGCTAGTAAAAAGTAATTTTTGTGGCCCATGTCACAAGTGTCACTAAAATTTTTTTTACCATTAACAAATTAGATCCTCCTAGATGTGGAGGCAGAAGGTAGCAACTGGCATGGGGGAGAGGGAATTCTATATTTATTTTATTGGAAATTCAAATTTATTTTTGTGCCCAGTCTGAACTCTCTCTTTCTGCTATTATCTAACTACTTTGTAAAGTAAAATCTAATTTTCATTTTGTGGGGAGAAGAAAGAAGGGAATAAATTTACTTACCAGCATAACAAGAAGGGTAGCTGAGCAAGAAGACCTCTCAGGAGCTGTCTCTTGTCTACACTTACAGTCACACCTCCTGCCATTAGCCCACTTAGTTTCCCTACAGATTGTGCAGATAGAGAGAAACAGAACCAGGATGCTGTGAGTCTAGATGGGGTGTGTGTGTGTGTGTGTGTGTGTGTGTGTGTGTTGTGTGTGTGTGTGTGTGTGTGTGTATGTGTATGAGAGAGACAGAGAAGAGAGTAAACTCCCTCCAAGTCTAGATGGTGTGTGTGTGTGTGTGTGTGTGTGTGTGTGTGTGTGTGTGTGT
>NW_004443959.1:22385173-22416912 GCF_000243295.1 Trichechus manatus latirostris | reverse complement strand
AAACTCCCTCCAAGTCTAGATGGTGTGTGTGTGTGTGTGTGTGTGTGTGTGTGTGTGTGTGTGTGAGACAGAGAAGAGAGTAAACTCCCTCCAGGATTCTACTTTTTTTCCTTCTGTTCTTCCTTTTTCCTAGAATTCTAGAAAATCAAATTCCTAACTCAGTGTCTCAGTTATCAGGTGCTGCTCTAAAAGAAATACCACAAGTGAATGACTTTAACAAACAAAAATTTATTCTCTCACAGTTTAGAAGGCTAGAAATCCAAATTCAGGGCGTCAGCTCCAGGGGAAGTCTTTCTCTCTCTGTTGGCTCTGGAGGAGGGTCCATGTCATCAATCTTGCCCTGGTCTAGGAGCTTCTCAGAGCAGGGACTCTGTGTCCAAAGGGTCTCTGGCTCTTCTTGCTTGGTGGTAATGAGGTCCCCCTCTTCTCTCTGATCAATTCTCTCTTCTATATCTTAAAAGAGATTGACTCAAGATACAACCTAATCCTGTAGATTGTGTCCTGCTTCATTAACATAACTGCCTCTAATCCTGCTTCATTAACATCATAGAGGTTAGACTTTATAACACATAGGATAATCACATTAGACCACAAAATGCTGGACAATCACACAATACTGGAAATCATGGCCAGCCAAGTTGGCACACATTTTGGGAGGACACAATTCAGTCCATAACACTCAGTCTTCAATACTCAGCTCCAGCCCCACTCAGAGTCATCTCAGGCTCCTTAACTCTCCTTTAGCATCAACTCTCCACTACCCCTTCTCTGAGCCCACAGCAGCCTAGGCATCGATCATGAATAATTAGCTTAATTTAAGCATTCACTTACTTCTCTGTCTCCCTCACTATGTTGAGCCTTTACTGGAACCTAGAACATGTACTTTATACTTGACCTTGTACCTCAGCGGCTGGCACAGTAGACATTCAATAATGTACATCAACTGACCAGATACTGCTGTCCTATAGTATTCTATTAATCAGCAGTTCTAGATTTCCCTGACCGATAATAACTGATTTCACACTGACTATCCTAAACAAGGAGCTCTGGTGGCACAGTGGTTAAAAGCTCTGCTGGTGACCAAAAGGTCAGCAGTTTGAATCCACCATCTGCTCCTTGGAAAACTTACGGGGCACTTCTGCTCTGTCCTATAGGGTTGCTACAGGGTCGCTGTAAGTTGGAATTGACTTGATGGCAACAGGTTTGGTGTTTTTGGTTTATCCTTACCAATTTCACTATCGTAATTATTAAAATAAGCTTAAATTATGGTCAACACAGTTTTACCCAGTAATTCAATTTGGGCCATTTATTATCGTCTGATTCTTAGGAAATGAGTTTGTAATTCATGTTTAAGATCCCTTGAGGCTGTAACATACTGCAACTCAATTCATTCATATAGAAACACAATGGGTTTGCCATTCATGAAATCCTGTTTACCTAACAGCAGGAAGAACTCAATCTGCTCCTGCCCCACCTGGCATCTCTTCCCCTTGCCCTTTTCTTCTTATGTGGCTACTCCCGGTGAGAGGGTCAACATAGCAGGCGTTGCTCCTTTGATCCATGATAAAAACGGCAGTGACGAGAATAAGCCAAGGAAGAGGGGGATGAGGCATCCTTTTAAAATTACTGTACATTGATCTGTTCTACACTGTGTATTTGATTTGAGGAAGTCAATTACTTTTCTCCTTCTTGTGAAATCACTGTGGCTGAGGGGTTTCGGATAAATCTATGGAGCCAGAAGCGCTGAGTGATTTATTCCTGTGAATGTGATGTATCTGAGTTTTTTGTGATTGGTCACATAAGTCAAGAAGCTTTCTTAATTTTTTTTTTTAACACATAAGCTACTTAAGTATCATTTTTGTTATCTAGTCATGGAAAACTACAAAACGATACTTATCAGAGACCATTTATTTTTAACATGAGAGATTAAATTGTTATATGATGCTGACAGAGGACTTTGTATTATCAGAAAGGGCAGAATAACTGAAAAACTAAACTCCAGCCAATTACGTAGACATTTTTCATCAATTTTCTGCCCATCTATAAAGATGTCAGCATAGCAGGGCAAAGTAGAAGAGAAGCCTTGAAACGTTATCCCTTTTTTTCCCCATCCAGCAGAGTCTTCTAGGTAAAGGCTTCTCCTATCTTTTACTCTAAATTGACAGTGAAGACTCTAACAGTCAAGAAATAAAATGAAATGGTGAATTAAATGATCAAGCTGCTCTCTCTTCAAGGCCACCCCAGTTCTGACAGAAGAATGTAGCTATAGGCAAGGACATTTACAATGAATAAAAAAGCTGGGATGGCCCATAACCTCTGGAGACTGGGCCATCAGCACCAAGTTGGAAAGGCAGCATTTGGGGAAGAAGGGTGTGGTAGAGCCATTTCTTTAATAATAATAATAAAGGCCTTAAGACTGACAGATATCCAGACAAGCTCAGGCAAGGATGGGCCAGACATCCTGGCCTTTGCAAATCTCCATGGGGTCACTGGTAGTTAGTTCAGTGGTAGAATTCTCCCTTTCCATGCTGGAGACCTGGGTTCAATTGCCGACCAGTGCACCTAAAGCCCAGCGACCATCCATCAGTGGAAGCCTGTGTGTTGCTATGACGCTAAATAGGTTTCAGCAGAGCTTTCAGACTAAGATAGACTGGGAAGAAAGGCCTGGCGATCTACTTTTGGAAACCAGCCAACAAAAACCATATTGATCACAATAGTCTACGCCACAACTGAACAGGGGGATGGTGCAGGACTAGGCTGTATTTAGTTCTGCTGTGCATGGGGTTGCCAGGAGCCTGAAGCCAACTCAACAGCAGCTACAACAATAACAACATTGCCGTAATTTCATATTTTTCCCATAGTTACATATTCTCTTTGCTCACATTTTTTTCCCCACTTTCAAGGCTTCTCTAGTTCTTTGTTTTAACTCAATATTCATGGGAAAAATACTGATGAGACTAGTGTGATTTTTACCAGGTCCTGTAGGATAACTCCAGTCAGGAGGGGGGCTGCTCAGGTCCGTGGAGAGGTCGTTTTCTCTTATCTCTATGAACCTCTCACATGTTAGCTTCATGACAGTGGGGACCTTGTCTAGTGGAACACTGCCTGGACGTAGTAAACGTCCAATAAATGTCTGTTGAACGAATGTGTAAATAAACCCATTAGAATGCAATACTGGCGACGGCAGGCATTTTTGTTTATTGCTGTATCTCTGGCACAGTGGTTAAGAGCTCGGCTGCTTACTAACCAAAGGTCAGCAGTTCAGATCCACCAGCTGCTCCCTGGAAACCCTATGGGGCAGTTCTACTCCATCCTATAGGTCATTATGAGTCAGAATCAACTCGATGGCAACAGTTTTTGTTTTTTTTTTAAATATCTCTGACACCTAGAACAGTGCCTAACACAGTAAAGGCTCAATAAACATTAGTTGGATGAACTCTCTTAGTGAAAACAGTTGCTCCTTCTCTCGAAGTAGCATCAGAAAATGATGTTTTCTGGGATATTTTACTTTCAAAAATCAGAGAGTCTCTTGTCTGACTTCTCCATTCGGTGGCACCGACAAATAAGCAGCTGACGCCTTTCGCCTTCTGAAGGAAGTCCTTGTACTCAGTGCTGCTGCACATTAACAGAACACTGAGGCCACTGGCTGTGGGCGGAGGTCCTTGCTTGTCGGGATCCCAACAGCTGCCTGGTATCCCTTGGGTTCTGTCTTCCCCCTGTGTGTGTCTCTGTGTCTAATCTGCTCTTGTTATCACTCAGGAGTGATTAGGTTTAGGACCCACCCTACTCTGGTATGACCTCGTTCACATAACAGAAGAAAATTCTATTTCCAAACAGGATCACATCCAAGGGTACAGGGGCCAGCACTTCAATACATGTTTTTGGTGTACCCAATTCAATCCATAACAATGGGTAAAACTGTACCTGATAAGACGCATCATTATTTAAAAATTGGCAGATACATTAAACCTTCCTGAAAAAAAAAAAATCAATTTTCTAAAATTTAACGTGGAAGAATTAGTCTTCGTAGAAATGACAGCCACAAAAGAAAATTCAAAGTAACAGAAGCTATAAATCATAGAAATTCAATCAGATTTAAAAAAAACAAAACAAAAAAGCAAATGTTCACAATAGTGTTTCTAAAATCTGCAGGTGGTAATTGAGCTAAAAACATAACTTCAACAACTAAAAGTGAAAATAGAAAACGAAAGAAAGAAAGGAAATCATTTAATTGCAATGTACAGGAAATGATCCAAGAATTCCATGAGGACGGAGATCACTTCCTATTTTGCTCAGTAATACATTTCAATAAATGCATGGCAACAAGTAGATACCAGGCTATATTTGATGAATGAATAAATTAACTAGTATAATGCAGTTCACACCAAAACAGACAAACATACACTGAAAATTCAGACTTTGACCTCAATGCCTGTTTTCTAAGACCTAACCCTAATTGCTGCAAAAGCTGGACGATGAATAAGGAAGACCGAAGAAGAACTGCCGCCTTTGAGTTACGGTGTTGGCAAAGAATATTGAACGTACAACGGACTGCCAAAACAACAAACAAATCTGTCTTGGAAGAAGTACAGCCAGAGTGCTCCTTGGAAGTGAGGATGGCAAGACTTCGTCTCACATACTTAGGACAGGAGAGACCAGTCCCTGGAGGACATCATGCTTCGTAAAGTAGAGAGTAGTGCAAGAGAAGACGACCCTCAACGAGATGAACTGTGGCTACAACAATGGGCTTGAACATAGCAACGACTGTGAGGATGGCACAGGACCGGGCAGTGTTTCCTCCTGCTGTATACAGGGTAGCTAAGAGACGGAACCAACTCGATGGCACCTAACAACAACAAGCTCCACTTGCAGCATCACTTGGCAGCCAGGTGGCTGGAAGGTTTTGGGATCCCTAACGGGTAATGCCTCTTTCCTCATCTTGAAGCAATGGTAGTTAACGTGAGAGAAAGAAAGAAATCAGCTGACAGCTAGAGCACTCTGGGAATTAGGAGGTGTCGGCGTCGTGGCTAAGATGGAAGGCATCATTAGCCATTGGATCCCAGACTTGCTGTACCACATTCCTACCCCTTTACTTCTCTGCTTAGAACAGTCTCCAATTCCCAGAGTCTCTGTGAAAACCTTTCCAATATGAACACCCTCTGGGTTTCCTGCTTGTGAGCTTTATCCTTTACCACAATTCACATTTTGCATGTGGATTTTTTTAAATAGGTGAAGAGACATAGGTAAGATCACAAAATAAATTAAGTTGTCTCACTGATATCTGCAAAGTAACACAGCGATACTTGATTTATACATCTCCTATTGGAGGCATTTTCCACACAGACCATTCAGAAGCTTCATCTGAAAAAATGACTTTTGACATAAACTTTCTAATTTAAAAATTTTTCTTTTTTCATCTCAAGGAGTCAGAAGGATAAACTTTGTAAAATAAATGATCAAGACTCTGAGAATTTGGCTTAGCTTTTGAGTAATGATGTGGAAAAACAGGCCCTGATGATTTTAATTCCTCTTCATTCTAACTTCCTTGGTCTCTGACATATTGGATCCAGACTATAACCCACAAATACTTAGGAAATACCTACAATATCATAATGGCGTGAGGATATATTTCTAACCCTATCACCTCTGGTTAGCTCATTTTGACAGAACATTAGGTAAAGACAGCCAGGTCATAGCCTGCAGCCCTTTGCATGTAGCTGAATCATGGTTATACGTAAAATTAAACGAGAAGCTGTGGGTGGCTCAGAGAAACATCTATCACCACCACAGAGAAAACAACCCAAACTGTAAACCTTACTGATTGTGTCTCATTGGAATAGATGAAGAAAAACGTCTTTTAAAAGAACAAAAGATGAAAATACACACTTGAAGAATGCCTCAAATTTTAAAGGGATCTTATTTATGAAAGCCCCAGAGGTGGATATGATCTCTAGCAGATGAGAAAGCTGATGCTCATAAACATTAAATATTTTGTATTGTGTTTCAGGGAGAACAAAACTGCAAAATGGCAGAGGAAGCTCTTAACAGAAGTCTTCAGTCTTCGAGACCCATGTTCACCCTAAGTATAGCTGTTTCTCCATTCACCGCCATCATTTAGAAAACACAACACTGAATAGTAAAGCATTTAAGAAAGCCACGTTATCTGTGCAAATTATTGTTAAATGTGCTCAAGCATTATAAGCATCTCCAAAAGCATTTTTCTATATTTCCCAATCTTGACTAGGCTGTAGGCCACCTGCTGCTTCTCCCTGGGTTCCGCTGTCTCTGAGGTTCAGTTATATAACAATATTCTTTGCTTACACAGCACTCCACACCGTAAAAGCACTTATGCACATGAACTAATTAATCCTCATCCTACAGCTCCCCAAGTCTCTGTAGTCTAAGTGAATAAATAATTCTCACTTGCATTTAGTGTCTGCTTTCCACTGAGAAGGGTCCCAGAGCCCCTTAACATGGACATTCATTTCCCACTATTAAATGGCCCAGCTCCTGGTGAGCATTATGCAACCGGTACATCAGGGGGTGAGAGGAATATACTATCCCCATGAAAATCTTGGCAACATTTAGGCCAGCAGCAACATAACTTGCAATTAATCCGTTTGAAAATTTTAATACCTTATACTTAGACCCCCAGAAGATAAGATAATTTAAGTCAAATATGTCATCATTAATTTTCTGTTGGCACAGACACCTAAGCATCTATGAGGTAATGTTTTCGTTTCAGCTCCTCCATATTCTGGCCACAGGAGGACTGGAGGAGGTGGTCTTTTAACAGTGTTAGATAAGGCACACAATTATTTCCCACAAATTACCTCCATATCCGTGACACTTATGTGCCGATGAGTCTCATGTTGATGTTACCATGACCTCAGCTCTGAGCATGACATCAAATGTAAAAACTCCAACTGACAGTCCAATTAAAAATGGGCAAAGGGTATGAACAGACACTTCACTAAAGAAGACATTCTGGTGGCTAACAGACACATGAGGAAATGCTTGCGATCACTAGCCATTAGAGAAATGCAAATCAAAACTATGATGAGATAGCATCTCATCCTGACATTACAGGCACGAATCAAAAAAACAAAACAAAACAAAACAAAACAGAAAATAACAAATGTTGGGAAAGTTGTGGGGAGATTGGAACTCTTATGCACTGCTGGTGGGAATGTAAAATGGTACAACCATTTTAGAAAATGACATGGCATTTCCTTAAAAAGCTAGAAATAGAAATACCATATGATCCAGCAATCCCACTCCTCGGAAGACACCCTGGAGAAATAAGAGCTGTCATAGGAGTAGACATATGCACACCCATGTTCACTGCAGTATGATTCACAATTGCAAAAAGATGGAAACAACCTAGATGCCCACCAAAAGATGAATGGATAAACAAACTATGGTACATACACTCAATGGAATATCATGCAATGATAAAGAACAATGATGAACCTGTGAAACATCTCACAACATGGATGAATCTGGAGGGCATTATGCTGAGTGAAATAAGTCAATCACAAAAGGACAAATACTGTATGAGATCACTATTACAAAAACTCATGAAAAGTTTTACACACAGAAAGAAACAATCTTTGATGGTTATGAGGGAGGGGAAGGGTTGGGGGGACACTAAGTAGACAATAGATAAGTGGTAACTTTGGTGAAGGATAAGACAGTACATAATACCAGGGAAGTCAGCACAACTTATCCAAGGCAAGCTCATGGAAGCTTCATATACACATCCAAACTCCCTGAGGGACCAAATTACTGGGCTGAGGGCTGGAGACCATGGTCTAGGGGGACATCTAGCTCAACTGGCATAAGATAGTTTATAAAGAGAAATGTTCTATATCCTACATTGGTGAGTAGTGCCTGGGGTCTTAAAAGCTTGTGAGCGGCCATCTAAGATACTTCATGGTCTCACCCCATCTGGAGCAAGGGAAAATGAAGAAAACCAAAGACACAAGGGAAAGATTAGTCCAGAGGACTAAGGGACCACAACTACCACAGCCTCCACCAGACTGAGTCCAGCACAACTAGATGGTGCCTGGCTACCACCAACAACTGCTCTGACAGGGATCACAACAGCGGAAAATTCAAACTCACAAAAAAAAAAGCCCAGACTTACTGATCTGACAGAGACTGGAGAAACTCCGAGAGTATGGCCCCTGGACACTCTTTTAACTCAGTACTGAAGTCACTCCTGAGGTTCACCCTTCAGCCAAAGATTAGACAGGACGATAAACAAACAATAATACCCATAGCTCAACTACAGATACAAGACTAAATGGGCACACCAGCCCGGGGCAAGGACGAGAAAGCAGAAGGGGACAGAAAAGCTGGACAAATGGAAATGGGGAACCCATGGCTGAGGTGAGAGTGTTGTTGACATGTCATGGGGTTGGCAACCACTGTCAAAAACAATACGTGTATTAACTGTTTAATGAGAAACTAATTTGCTCTGTAAGCCTTCATCTAAAGCACAAAAAAACAAAAACCTCCAACTGAGCGATGATCACTGGGGCCTTAGAGACTCCTCCTGGCACTCTGATCTTTCCTCCCCGAACAGGCCCTCAGTCAGTGACAGGAGCCCATCTCCTCAGCTGTGCATAATTGAGGTGGAGGAGTCAACACAGACCCCAATGCCCCCTTGCCCCCCCACATACACACCCTGCCACTTCCTCTAAACAAACAAACAAAAAAGCCCAAAAACCAGCTGCCCTCAAGTCAGTTCTGACTCGTGTGTTTCAGAGCAGAGAGAGCTGCTCCATGGGGTTTTCTGCAGTAGATCCTCCAGGCCTGGCTTCTGAGGCACCTCTGGGTGGATTCGAACTGCCAACCTTCTGGTTTATAGCTGAGCACTTAACTGTTTGTGCCATCCAGGGGGTTTCCCAGCATAGTCAAGCACATGACTGTTGATGTTCCTGGGGCTTGGACCAGGAATCTGCATGGGACAGCATCCCAAGTGATTCCAATGCAAGGATCAGTGCACCCTACTCCGATAAACACCTTAATGACCACAGTTCAAGGACATGTAACTGAACTTAGACCTTTACCTCTGAATTGAAAAGAAAAATTTTCTTTTGCCTTGAAACATTCTATCTAGTCATTTGAATACATTATAAATATATCATGAAAACAAAAAGTATGCACACAAAAATCACTATAAACTTTCCAAGCCCTAATATGGAATTAAAAACGTACATACACTCACATTTCATATTATTTATACTAAATACTAATGATTACTCGATTATTTTATAGTTTTTATTCTAGCAAATTAAAAATTCATAGTTTTTTATGTATTATAGTCTCTGTTTCTAATTTTACAAGTGAGGGACCTGCATATTTTTCTTCAATAAGAGGAAACAGATTGCTACAATTGATTTGTTTACTTTCATCGAAAGCAAATTTCCTTGCCCCTGCATTTAAGATTCTCCGTCATCGGTATGTGCTGTATTTCAGACGTTGTTCAATCTAAAACTGCTAGAAATAAATGGATAACAGATTTAGACTCTCCTGTGCAAACACGGGTACTCAGTAAACACAACACGAATATTTGCGAGATGAATAAAGGGATGACTACAGTCTTCATTCAAAATGGATGGATTGCAAAAACAAAAAAAAATGGATGGACTACGTTCTCCCCCTCACTTCCAATCTATATTTTCTTACAAGTGCTATTTCTTCTCATTGGAATACTTTTTCCCCTCTGTCTCCTCCTGCCAGGATTCTACCCCACTGGTTTACAAACTTTAATGGAAATACGCCTCAACTAGAGAGCTTGCTACCAACATCGATTCCTGGGTCCCACCAAAAGGTCAGCAGCTGGAATCCACCAGCTGCTCCTTGGAAACTCAATGGGGCATTTCTACTCTGTCCTATAAAGTTGCTGAGTCAGAATCAACTTGATGGCAACAGTTTTTTTGGGGGAGGGGAGGGGAGGGGAGAGTCCAGGAATCTGCATTTTAAACAGCAGGTCTGAAGGTGATTTTCCTGCAGATGGTCTTCAGACTTGACTTTGCATATGCATTCTCTAAATCACAACCCCCTCGAGGGAAGGAAACACGTCACCTCTGCACTTGTGTCCCTTATTACATTTAGCACGGCGCCTGCAGACACAGGAAGTCGTTCTCAGAAACTCTGATGTGGCCTCGTTGTCTTCTAACATTGACTTCCTTCAAGAATCCAGTGAATGATTCACTGCCCCAGTAAGTGGTTTTTGTTTGTCCAAGATTTTCTCCGTTTGATTTGTCGGTACGATAAAGCAGACACACGACTCTTAAGTATAATCGATGGCGTGGGCTTCCTTTCTTCCCCTTAAAACCCCTCCATGTGTACAACACCTGGTGCAGAATCAGTTCCTGGTGCAGCCTGTAGTGCAGGGCTGGAGACACAGCAGCAGACACCAGTGTCCAGCACAGGCTGGCTGGTTGTTTTCTGGATGGAGAACTTGAGTATGTTTACACAGGGAGTCACTGTCCATGTGCCACCTGTCCCAGTGGTATTTTCCCTCACACTTAAGTCATTTACAGGATCTCCCTGGACGCTGCAGGCATTTAAGCTTTTTAATCTCTGTGACAGAGGGAATCTTCAACCATTAATCTCTGTTACAGAGGGAATCTTCAATCATTAAGCTGAGAAGCTCAGTGCAATTTTTCACTCTGCCTGCAAAAATTTAAAAACCACCTTTCCACTTACCATCTACTCTTGCATAATATTTAACAAATACCTGTTACATTTCAGTCCCGGGCTTGTGATGGTCAGTTCACATGTTTACAATTCATTTGACGGTCCTAGTCATGAGGCAATCTCTATACAATGGGGGATACAGATGTGTATACAAACAACTATAATGCAAACTTATTTTATAAATGTGAGATATTGTTCTATTTATTATTATGGATTATTTAGAAATAAAACCATAAGGCTAAACCTACTAGAATTGGGCTAATATAATATCCTATCACTTATTTAAATACCTTTAGGAACAAATTTGGCTAGAAATAAATTCATTAAAATACTATACAATTATAGAACACATTTTACCAGGGATCTTGACACTGTTGGCTATTTCTGCTGTACCTCTGGAGGAAAATAATAATTTGTTAAGGAAAAACCTGGACTATTACAAATGTTCACTTACTTACCTGGTGGCTAGACTTAGATTCTTAAAATAAACACAACCAAACTGAAAAAAAAGAAAAAAAAGTGTGTGTTCTCAAGATGGTGAAAAGAATTCTACCTTCACTGCTTCCTTGATGGGCTTTGTCATGAGAAGACCCAGGATGCAGGGTGGCTGTGAGGTGTGTAATTTGTACCATGCTGGCTTTATGATCCTCGCCGATCTATAGGTGAGTCTTACTAAGCACACAAATTGAAGTAAAACCTAGTGATGCCAGATGGACAACAGTCATCTCTTCTAAAGTCTGTGTAAGAGCTAAGTTGTCACCATGAAAAAGGTAAAATAATCAGGATAAAATAATGACATCCAAATCAAATATATATATATACACACACACACATACATATATATGTATACATACATATACATATATATAACACAAAAAAAACAAACCCGTTGCCGTCGAGTCAGTTACAACTCATAGCAATTCTATAGGACAGAGTAGAACTGCCCCATAGGGTTTCCAAGTTGCAGCTGGTGGATTCGAACTGCTGACCTTTTGGTTAGCAGATGAGCTCTTAACCACTGTGCCACCAGGGCTTGGCTATATAATAATATATATGAATACATATATTCCTTCTCAGTATACAATTTCATAGAAGATATGATTATGAAAGATTCTCATAATTTGGGGAAAAAAACTGACCAAGACCAGAGAGTATCTCACACACACACACCCCCCCTAGAAAACCTTGACAAGGACTAGCTCATTATTGCACTGACCCACAAAAGTGCTGTCCTTGGACTCCTCCAGAGACCAAGCGCCCTGGGAATCAAGTGACAGGGGAGCTGTAAGTCACACAGCTGCCAGAGCACAAAATAGAACCACCAAACTATGTCCACAAGTGTTTCCACAAAGTTGAAAACCCACCATCTTTGTATGAGTGTTTTCTGCTGTACACTGCATACTTCTAAGGAACATCCTCAATTTTCTGTTCCATGGAGCACAAGAAGGTAAGAGAACAAAAGAGACCTCCCAGGGACCAGCAGTATTACCGCCAGGCCACAGAAGATTAGAGCTTTTTCATGGTTAAGCAAAAGGGCAGGCCTGGCTTTATTATCATCATCAATAAAAATACTGTGAAGGTCATGCAACTTCCTCAAATTTATATATCACTTTACAAATCTCAAAGCACTCAAGGTGACGCTCATTTTTAATTGCGTGTGATGCTTTCAAAAAGTAGGTGGGACTGGCATTGTAAATCCCATTAACCACAGAATGGAACTAAGAACCTGAGAGTTTAGTTGATTTCCCCTGCAGTGCACTGTTCAAGCTGGGACTTTGTTTCACTTCTTTCCAAGAGAATCAGTAAACATAGAGAATGTCTTAACTTCTTCCATGAACACTTCACTAGAAATTTTCAATTTACGATTGAAAGTATGTAACCAAAAGTGCAAGGTGAGTGTATTGACCCAAATGTAGCATGAAAATGTATTTTAAATAGCCAAGTTATTCTATTTTCATTTTGAGATACTCTCGGTAGACACAGATATTTTAGTTACTGCATTTCTTGCATACAAATCTAGATAGAAAAATCAAATATACAAAGTAGTGTACTGCTTTATTAGTTATTTTTTAAATTGTTATACATCTTACTAAAAATTTAAATAACTAAAAACTCTGTGTCGCCGGTAAGCACAGTACAATGCTCTGCATGTAACAGAATCTCCCCAACTACATGCTGATTAATTTGCTGAGAAGTGGTTCAAGTCAGAAAACCTGGGTGTTTTCAATCCTACAAAACTAGCCTTTTTCCCATCCAAAAATTCTGTAAGTAAACAATTTTCCAAAAATTAATTTATTACCCATGATACTTTTCCTTGCAATGGTTAACTACAATGAATTCCTTAAATGATTAAAGAACAGGAGATGCTTGAAAAATATAAAATGATAATTTGATTTCACAGATGAAATGGAAACAACAAAAAATAAAATCTCAAATGTATGATTGCTTCGGAAGTCAACGCAGGGACTTGACATTGTCCTGTATTTTTTATACTAGACATCTTGTTAAAAATCATACAAAACCCTTAAAGATATAAAACAACACGGTCTGCTTTCTTACTTCATAAAGTGTGTCAGAAATAACATCGCCTCGTTAGAGATAAATCATTAATTATCAATGTTAAAATTTACGTGTTCTCATCCTCTTAGAAATACAAAGAAGGAAAAGGGAATTTATAGAGAGCACTGTACCTTTAAACAGGGTCAGTCCATGTAAGTGGTCTTTGATTTTAGTCAGTCTCTGTTCCATCTGCCAGGCCCAACCTTCTCTACATGTCCTTTTGAAAATGGAAAGTAAGGATTCCACTTACAGAGCTCACAGGCTGCCACTAAAGTGATGCTTGAAGTGATCCATACACAAGAAAACAAACCTGACAGTCGCAGATGTGAGTCAAATTATAAACAGAAACTTGAAGGGGTTTGTACGATTTTGAAACACTAGTATCCACATGGCCTTATTTACATTGCCCAGCTCATACATGGCCATAATATTTTTAATAACATATTTAAAATAATCCCAAACCCATTGCCATCGAGTCGATTCCGACTCATAGCTACCCTATACGACAGAGTAGAACTGCCCCATAGGGTTTCCAAGGAGTACCTGGTGGATTCAAACCGTCGACCTTTCCAGTTAACTGCCAAGCTCTTAACCACTGTGCCACCAGGGCCCCGACATTACATAGGTAAAGATAAAATATGGACAGTAGTCTACAGGTTTAAACAACTTGATAAAAATGGAGTAACTTCTACATAAAGCCAAACATTTCATTGTTATTGTTGGAAAGTCATTCAAAGAGAATAATTTCTGTATGTTAAAGTCTCATGTTTATAAAGTCACTTATATACACCCCTGAAATATATATTTATTAAATTAATCACCCCAAATTATAGTGATATTAATTAATCGTAAATCAAGTATAAAGAAAAAGCGGGCATTCTGAAATATAAGTAATAAAATATCTTGACACATTGTATTTTAAGGGAATTAAAAGATTACATATACACACACACACACACACACACACGTATATGCATATATAAGACGCCATGGTGGCACAGTGGTTAAGTGCTCGTCTGCTAAAAAGGTTGGCAGTTCGAACCTGCCAGGTGCTCCACGGGAGAAAGATGTGGCAGTCTACTTCTGTAAAGACTTACAGCCTTGTAAACCCTATAGGGTAGTTGTACTCTGTCCTACAGAGGCACTATGAGTTGGAATCGACTTGACAACAATAGGTATGTATGTATGGTGAGTGTGTGAGTGTGTCTGTGTGTGTGTGTGTGTGTGTGTGTGCACATGTGTGTATATATACACATATACAAAATATATTTATATAATGTATGATGTCTGCTTGTTTTTCAGTGTAATTCAGCATGATACTATCGATTTTTTCACATTGCTTTACTTTTTAAAAACTAAAAAAAAATTGTTAGCCATAAAATAATTACATATTTTAAATGGAAATTTTATTCTGACCATCTATGGCTCAAGCTACACAGGCTTCCAATAAACAGCTGTGAATACACAGCGGCACAGCCTGTTAAAACAAAACCAAACCAGGCTGAACTGGTGTGTCTGAATCGTAGATAGCTCTGTCACTTCGCAGCTGTATAAACCTGGACAGTAATTTAATTCCCTTGGTACTCAATGTGCTTATCTTTAAGACTGGAATCTACCTATCTTCTGTGTAGCTCCAGAAACTATATAAGGCAAAAATGTGGACAATAATGTTTAACTCAGAGGAGGTCCCAGGAAAGTGAAAGGAGACAGAACATACAAAGCACCTAACACAGCGCCTGAGACACACTATATGCTCAGGAAGTGTGAGATCCCAAATCTTCATTTCTCTTTGATCCAAACATGATTTTTTTTAAAGACCTGTCGAAATAATGAAATGTCAAGCACATGTTTGTAACTGATAATATGTTATCTTACGCTGTATTTGTTATTAAGAACCTATCATGTAGCACATTTGCCAAAGAGGACCTAAAATTTAGAATAACCCCAAGACAATTATAGCAATCATATTTTAGCCTTGCTGTATAAAACCAACCCTGTTGCCGTTGAGTTGATTCTGACTCACAGCAACCCTATAAGACAGGGTAGAAGTGCCCCATATGGTTTCCAAAACTGTAAATCTTTAGGGAAGTAGACTGTCACATCTTTCTCCTGCAGAGCAGCTGGTGGGTTCAAACCACTGACCTTTCAGTTAGCAGCCAAGTACATTACCACTGCACCACCAGGGCTCCCTCTTGCTTACTAGCTAAGGTATATAGTAAAACCTGAAAAGCTCTTGAACAGTTCCACATGATTTGATCTAAAACAAGACTGGCTGAGGTTACCTGAGATGGGAATGGAAACTTCAGACAGGCCCAAGAAGAATGAACAAAAACTTGGGAAACTGGGTCTCTAATTATGATCCTACCATTACCAGCATGTGCTCTAAAAGATGGTATTTAATTTCACCAGAGTGATGTAAATTCCTTGAGGACAGGAAGATTCACTGTCTTATATACTGCTATACTTCTAGTAGCTAGAAGAGTATTTACGAAAAGATTGAATAAACGAATCTCTGAACCTCAGTTTCCTCATCTATAAAATGAGAAATACGTCATCTGTCTCATCGGGTTTAACCGAAGATGAAACGCAATAATTACATGAAAGCGCGGAGCACATTCCTCCACACAGCCAAATGAAACCAAACCTGGCGCCGTCGAGTCGATTCCGACTCAGAGCAACCCTACAGGACAGAGGAGAACTGCCCCATAGGGTTTCCAAGGAGTGCCTGGAGGATCTGAACTGCTGACCTTTTGGTGAGATGCCATAGCTCTTAACTGCTGCACCACCAGGGTTTCTTCTACACACAGTAGGCACGCAATAATTATCTGTTTCTCATTGGCTCCTTACAATCTAAGCCTTTCACATGTAAACTTAGGAAGACCTTATTCTTGCTGTAATTAGTAAGTCCAAAAGCCCAGGAAAGACCAAGGGATCTACTGAAGTACATAAAAAATATACCAGATTAACTGAAAATCACTATATCCATCATCTAATCTTTACTGAACACACCAGGAGTGACATTAGTATTTTGTCCACGTTCAAATCTGAAGGAGGGGTTTTGGTGAGCAGGAGAATAAATGAAAAAAGGTAAGTATTAAGTTGGGTAATGATGATGATCTAAACAGCTACCATCTTGTGACTTCAGGTAAATAATTTAACCTTTCTGGGATTCAAGTTATTTACCTTTAAAATGGAAAAAAGGAGACTTCTACCTATCCCACATGGTTTTAACAAAGGTAGATGAAATAAGACATAAAATAAAATGGATCATTTAGTATTAAGAACAGTAAGCTAGAACACAGAATCTCGGATTTCAAGGAACTTGGGACAGTCTTTTCTAATGAAGAGTTTATACTACATGATTTATATAGGGTACAGTATAAAAACAAAACAAAACAAAAAACAATGTGCTTTGGAATTTGGTGGGCGCAGTGGTTAAGAGTTTGGCTGCTAACCAGAAGGTTGGCAGTTCAAATCCACCAGCTGCTCCTTGGAAACCCTATATGGCAAGTTCTACTCTGTCCTATAGAGTCACTATGAGTTGGAATGGACTCCATGGCAATGGGCATCTTTCAACCTTGGCTCTGACATTTATTAGATCTGTAACCCTGGGCAAGTTATTTAACTGCCTTGGTTTTCATCAATTATAAAATAAAATAATACCACCTATACCACTGCATCAATGTAAGGGTTAAAATAACATTAAATGTAAAACTTGTAGTTCAGTTCTTGGCACAGTGTAAGAGTTAAAACGGAATAAGTATGTAAAATACACAGCGCACTGCCTGACCCAGGGCAACATCCAAAAATAAATGTTAGCTCCGTTCTTCCTCCTTTCTCTCTTCGCTAAGGTCTCTTTCAGCGCTTGCATACTATGATCATCTTCTAAAGAGCTGCTTTTGTTCTCTACTTGCTTAAGCAGTGCCAAAGGGAGAAGGAGAATATACACTCAGCTCCTCAATTCAGGTTAATTAAAAGTGTCACTTGCAGGGATTTGGTAAATGGGCTCCCAGTGCTTCCAGCCAGCAGGGTGACAGTCTGGGAAAGGGTCAACTCATTTGATTAGTATAACAAAGAGTGAAGCTGTTTGCTGATGTTCTCCTTCTGGATGTTCTCTGCCAAGTGAAAACTCTAAAGGACAATCCTTCACACATACACAGCCCGCCTCCACTTTAAAAATAGTGTTCTACTATTTTAAGAACATTAGTCATTGAATGGAAGGAATGGAGTAGTCAGAGATACAGATGGGAGAAAAGAAACAGTAGCTGTAGAAAGCCAGTCCTAGGCAAGCTTCTGAAACCTGGACCACGGGGTCCATTTATAAAAAGCTTTCACAAATTACTCTCCTATCAAAAGGTGCCCAAAGTGGCACAGCAGACATAAGGAATTGGACACCTAAGGTTACTTCTATGACATGTCTCCTTTATGCCATCCAAAGCTCCTTTTGGCCTTTCAACATTTTCACCTGCTTTTTCCTGCCTCCTATTCCGGTATATAGTTCCTTTTTCATCATTCCTCTTCATTCATTCATTTATTTATTCATTCAGTATCTTTCTACTCTCCGCCCACTGTATTCATTGTATCAACTCTCGGAACCCCCAAAGACTGGGCTTAATTTGAAAAAAAGTAGCAGATTGAATACAGGATTTAAAAAAAAAGAGGATGAAGGAGAAGAGAAAGAGTCAAGAAGAAAAAAGAGAAAGAAGAAAGAGAGAGTGAAAGAACGGGAGGGAGAAAGCTCAGATAACCAGCCAAATTGTTGAGAAGGAGTTGGCTGAGTTACAAGTAGGGAAGGAGAGAGTTTTTGAAATAGGTGCGGTGATATGAGATACTGAAAGAAAGAGAATAAAGTAGAGGTAAAAAGATTTTATGTTTTCTGTGGGTCAAGAATAGAATCCTCCTCTAGTATTTCTGAGAGCTGGAGACTTCAGTAAAAATTTTACTTTTCTTTTTTTAAATTAAAGTTTTGGTTGCTGTATTGCTAATTCTTAGAATACAACATGGTGGCTGGGCTGGCTTCAAGGAAAGAGCAAGGCATTTTGGCTTTGCATAGATCACACAATCTAATGTACACATATAACTATAATGTGCAATGGGTATATGTGGGAAAGGAATATTATTTTCAGAAGTATAAATCAAGAATAGCATCATTAAGAAGCTAATTAGGAATGACTCTTGAATTACAGATAATATATAAGCATGTGGAAACTGTGAGCAAAAGCATTCCTAATACAGGAGGCAGGAGGAATATGCAGAAATGGCAAATAGTTTGGGCTACAGAGTGAGAGAGGAACAATAAATAACTTAGAAAATATAGATTGACACTTGTGGGTCTGTAGTTGGAGGGTCTTGGATCTCAAGTCAAGCAGTCTGGTCTTTCTTCGGGTTCCAATCTGGAGCCATTTATCAGGCCGATGGGGAAGTAAGTAGACAATGCGACTGGAGACACATTTTAAAGAAACCTACACTGAGCTTATAATTAAAACCATAAAAGTAAATAGGATCACAAAGGAGAAACACAAAGAAAAAAAGAGGGCTGAGAAAATAGACTTGGAAAACATCTCCAATTAGGAAAGAGGTAAGGAGAGAAGAAACATGACGGGAGAAAAAGCAAACAATGTAATGTCACAGACGCTAGTTTATAACAAGGAAGGAGCGGTCATCAGAGACCAAAGGGGAGGAAAACTGAGGAAAAGTCTTTGAATAACAGATAACAAAAAAGAAGCAAGTCCAATGAAGTGATCAGGTCAAACACTAACCTAGGAAACTTAGTCTAGACAATATGGTGGGGAAGAATGGTGAGGCAGTGAAGGGCTCTGAAGCAGTCCGGGATCACACTCCTCACAGGTTTACCACTTCTCAGTCTCACCTCTCTACATTTCTTCCATGTGGTACATGAAGACATCTGTACCCCCATGCTCTCAGAATCCCCGTAACTCCCTTCTTTAGCTCAACCCTGGCCTCTCTGTCATTTAGTTACCTGCCTTTACACTGTGAAGTGTAGAGAACTACTGTGACCCTGCCACAGAGACCACTTTGCTCCCAGGGTGTGAAGAGATGCTCTTCTGTAGCTGTTGATTCCTCAATTGGCCAGCTAAAAGTCTCTTCTTCACATGAAGCGGTCTCGATCACAAGGAGATAAGGGTTAATAATTGAGAGTTCTCTGTGGTGTGTTGAAGCTAGCACATACTAGCCCAAAAGAGCTGAGTGTTAAATTCTCAGGAATTGTACAAGCTGGGTTTTAAACACAGCCAGTATTAATGATTAAATTTTATAAGCTCCCAATTAAATAAACTATATTGAAAACAAAGGTGATGAATTCTAAAATTCGTCACTCTAATTAGCTTACTAGATTTTACTATTACAGTACCTATGCTCTCAAGGTTATTTACACCTATTCTCTCTGTTGCTGTTGTTGTTAGGTGCTGTCGGTTCCAGTTCATAGCAACTCCACAGAACAAAACACTGCCCAGTCTTGTGCCATCCTCACAATTGTTGCTATGTTTGAGTCCACTGTTGCAGCCACTGTGTCAATCCATCTTGTTGAAAGTCTTCATTTTTTTTGCGGGTCCTCTAATTTAGCAAGCATGATGTCCTTCTCCAGAGACTGGTCCAATGTCAGTGAGCCGAAGTCTCACCATCCTTGCTTCTAAGGAGCACTCTGGCTGTACTTCTTCGAAGACAGATTTGTTTGTTCTTCTGGCAGTCCATGGTATATTCAATATTCTTTGCCAACACTATATTCAAAGGCATCAATTCTTCTTCAGTTTTCCTTATTCATTGTCTGGCTTTCACATGCATATGAGGTGACTGAAAATACCATGGTTTGGGTCAGGCGCATCTTAGTCCTTGAAGTGACATCTGTGCTTTTTAACACTTTGAAGAGGTCTTTTGCAGCAAATTTGCCCAGTGCAATATATGGTTTGATTTTTTGACTGCTGCTTCCATGGGCGTTGATTGTGGATCCAAGGAAAATGAAATCCTTCAGTTATTTTCTCTGTTTATCATGATGTTGCTTACTAGTCCAGTTGTGAGGATTTTGTTTTCTTTATGTTCAGGTGTAATCCATACTGAAGGCTGTAGTCCTTTACCTTCATCAGTAAGTGCTTCAAGTCCTCTTCACTTTCAGTAAGCAAGGTTGTGTCATCTGCATACTGAAAGTCATTAATGAGGCTTTCTCCAATCCTGATGGCGTGTTCTTTATATAGTCCGGTTTCTTGGATTATTTGCCCAACATACAGATTGAATAAGTATGGCGAAAGGATACAACCCTGACGCACACCTTTCCCTGTCGATGTACTGCTGCAACCATTTCTGAATTATCTTCAGCATAACTATTCTGTCTATAGGATGGAAGCTTCTGAGAATCTCTTTCTAACTGTGTTTAGACATCATGTTGTTGGTTTGAAATCAGCAATGGTGGGAGCATTGATACCACAGGAATTGGCAACCCCTACAGATCAGGGATTTTTCCTTCATAGAGCCAGTTGTATACCAGGATACCACTGGCTTTTCTACAAATATACAAAGTCCTTGTGCAGATCTTTGAATAAGAGGAAACTAAGAAGATGCTAAGAGAGATTCTTGAATTTATAAATAACTTGCAATATATAACATTTACAACCTGGATAATTAAGGTCTGACAGGATTTCCCATGGTCCTCAGCACTGAGACCCTCATCAGGTTCTAGGTAGGCCAAAAAAAGAACCCTTTTGCTTTGCCAAGTAGTACTATAGTTAGGTGATACTTTCTTCCTCATTTATTTCATATTGCTAAGCAATACAACGGCCGGATTTGGCAGGAACTGGTGGTTGCCTAGCAACCTGCCTACACTGCATTTCAAATCTGCTACCTTAAATATCCTCCTGCAACAGAATCTTTTTTGGAAGTTCCGTTCAACATTTTTAGAATGAATTTCCTAATGTTGCTAAATGACAACACAGGGATGCTGGTGAGCTTGGTAAGAAATCCAAATGGCAATACCCCTCACACATCTCTACTCTGAGAATAATCCCTGGAGGTGATCCTGACCCTCATAATTACATCCTCCACCCCCAACCCTCACCTCAGCAGCAAGCCATCTGACTTGCCAGAGAGGCGAAGAAAGTATGTTGAGGACAACTGCCCCTGTGAAGAGGGAGCGGGGTCAAAACAAAGAAGTGAAGATGATTCTTTCATGCATGCATGCATTTAATCAATAAACATCTGTTAAACAGCATGTCACAGGCACTTTGGTAGGCAGAGGAGAAACCGCAGTGAACACGACAGACATAGCTAGCTCCTGCTCTAAAGGGAAGTGGACATCGAATAATAGCACAAATAGCTCTATAAGTGCGTGGATGACAAGTGTTATGAGGGCAGAGTGTAGGATTACATGGGGGTGTGCACCAAGGGTAGTTAACCCAGCAGAAGGGATTAGGAAGCTCACTCTGAAAAAGTTAAATTTAAACTGAGGCGGAGGTACACGCAGGAATTAGTAAGCTAAAGAGGGGTGAGAGGAAGGCAGGTTCTGCTGCTTAGAACTCCAAAGTTCTGAGAGAGAAAAGGCTGGAGAGATTTGAGGGATAAGAAAGGCCTATATGGCTTGATCAGAGAAAGCTCAAGAAGAAGTAGCTAAAATTGGTGAGGATTATGTAGGCCATGCTAAGGATCTGAATTTTATCCAAAGAGTAATGAGTAGTTACTGATGATTTTAAAACTCAGGAATGGTATGCTCTTGTGGCTGGATAAGACCAATCCATTAGAAAGACAATTCATAAGAAAAGTCATCTGGTTTTTTCTCCTTACTGTCTTGAAAGTCATTTTGATCATACTGATGGATTAGCAAATTTTCTCTAAACCTATTCAAAATACCTTCCCTCCTCTTCTCTTCTGTCAGTATAGACATTGATTTTATAAATATAAAGAATAAGCATCCATGGCTGAATGCACACAGGGAATCGGGTGGAAACGAGGAGTGTGCTGTCACAGTATGGGGAGAGCAATGAGGGTCACATAACAATGTGTGTATAAATTTTTGTATGGGAGACTAACTCGAAATGTAAACTTCATTTAAACTACAATTAAAAAAAAAGAAAAAGGAATAAACCTTCAGAGCCCTTAAGAAAAGGAAAATCCGTTGTTTGAGACTAATAATATGGGCTCTATTTTAACAAATGATGGAAATCCACCCTAATTTCTCTTACAGAGGTATTTTGGGGGAGAAAAGAAGAAGAATGATAAGGTTTTGGGTGTGCAAAGAAAATCCTAGGAAAAAAGAGATTAAAGAACAGAGTTGTCTAAACCCCAGGTCCCCAGGAGAGAAATTCTGAGATGAGGGCTGACATCTGGGGCCTGGGGACACAGGGCAGAGAGGAAAATCACGTGGACTGGAGTCGGAGCACCCAGGAGCCTTTTGGGTCAGAATCTGTACTTGTCGAAAGCCCAGTCTTCGCATGAATAGTAATTTCACACTGTTTGCACCCAGGGCCTTGATAGGACCGTGGGTATGATCATTCACGCCCTACCTGCATCTCATGAGGGAAACTGTCACTCCCCCAGCATCAAGGGCCCTTACCAGCCAGCCAGTCTGGGAGAGTCAGTGGCACCTGGCTCATGACAAAACGCTTCCTCTGCCATTCCTTACAAACCCCAGGAAGATGGCTCGCTACTGGGGCTCCAGGGAACTGAAAGATTTAAGGACACTATATAGAAATGGAAGGGAAACTGGCAGTAGCAAGTAAGAGACTGTTGAAGTACTACAGGTAAGAAATTGACGGTGGCTTGAACTAAAGTGTTGGCAGGGCAGTTAAGATATTCTAAAACTAAAGCTGACATGACTTACTAATTCACTGATTCTGGGGTCGAGGGAAACGGTGGTGTTGAGGATGACTTCTGGGTTTGTGTCTTAAAAATCTGGATGAATGATGCCATACCACAAGACAGGAAACCCCGGGACAGGGCCAGATGTGAGGGAAGAAGGCGGAGAGAATCATAGGTTTGGTACCGAACATCTTCAATCTGACATGCCACAGAGTGAGAAGGCAAGTAAACAGCCGAATACTCTGTATGAGTGTGACGCTCAGAAAAGAACACTTGGCTGTAGGTGTAAATTTTAAAACTATTGATAGAGAGATATAATTAAAACCATGGCACTTAACTAATTTGCTTGGGGAAATAATGTAGAAAACTCTGGAACAAACACAGGGAAGCCAACTCTAGTATTCAGATCAGCAGAGGGAAAGCTAGCAAGAATCTTAGAGGCAGTGGCCAGAGAGGGGTGACCAAAGCCAGCGGGCAGCAGACATCTTTCTTCTTTTCCTCCTCAGTAGCAGAGGCCCTGATTCTGAGAGGAGCCCTCAGCTTGCCAGAATATAAGCTACATTTTCAAGTGCCGTCATCACCAGGCGTGGCCAAGTGACTAAGTGGTAGCCAATGTTGTGTAAACAGAAGTAGTATATGTGAAGTTCTGGAAGTCTTTAAAGGGAGGTGGTATGTCCTTCATTCCTTCTTCCCTCCTTGTCATCTGGAATACGGACGTGGTGGCTATAGCCGGCTGAACCATGTGGATGAGAGCCATTCCCTAGGCATGGCAGAGTGACAAGCTGGCAGCAGCCTGGGTCAATTGAACTAAAGAACTAATATGCCCACCCTGGGGGGCTAAACTTGGCACTTTTTTGTGAGTGATTAAAGCCTTATATGTTTTGAGCTGCTGTTAAATTGGGTTTTCTATGACAGTCACCCAGGAATCCTAAATGACTCCGAGTGTGTATACAATGATTGTAAGTGTACAAATAAAAGCACATCATCTTAGTAATTTTTGACATCATGACCATCCAACAAACAAGCATGAGTTACAGACTATCAACTGTAAGGAGATACGACTGTCTATATTTATAAAGAGGCGACCCTAGGTAGAACAAACAATTAAGCACTCTGCTGCTAACTGGAAGGTTGGCTGTTCAAATCCACCCACAGATGTCTCAGAAGAAAGGCCTGGAGATCTACTTCAAAAAATCAGCCTTTGAAAACCTGATGGAGCACAATTGTACTCTGACACACGTGGGGTAGCCATGACTCATAACTGACTTGATGGTAACTGGTTGTTTTATTACTATTATTCATAAAGAAGTGACAGAAAAAACATCAAATCCATTTCAGTGCACGTGACTTCTGTAAACACCTTCAGACACTCTCTGAAAATGCCTTCCAGTTGGGGAATACCAGAGTCCTGTGCTGACATCTGAGGAACACCTGGCATCTGACCTTCAAGTAACACATTCATGGAACATAAGCATAGTGTAGTGATACAAATTAAAATAGTTTAGGTATATTAGTGTGTGTGTATGTATATATCACATATGTAATGAAACAGTTATAAAAAGAAGAGATTCAGGCAATGTGGCATTTTTAGTGTACTGTCTTTAATCGGTACCATTGCAATCTAGTGAACAAAACTGGTTCAAGGCATTACTGATTCCACAACCAGCAAGCATTCTGCATAGGAATGGAACATTTTTACTTTTTGCTCATCCCACTGACTCCTGGCCAACTCTGACATCAGTCAGGAGCTACATCAGAGGACTTGGTAAGTTAGGGCTGAGGAAAGAACTAATCGAGGAACAGTAAAAATCACGATAAAATTTTACCTTGAATCTTGGCAAGATGAGATTCACTTTCTTCAAAATAGAAAGAAAATAAGTTTCGTTGAAAAATGCTCAATTTAAAAAAGGGCAACTTCATTGAACTCAGATTGTCAAGAGAGACACGAACGCCCTATCACTCAACACACACCTGAAAACTAGTTCAAGATTAAAACTAAATGGCAATCACCCTGCCTTTCAGGAGTGTCAAATCACCTCGGCCTGTAGAATAGCTTTTCATACCTACAAGGTCATAAACACCTATTTAATGCTAAGGCGGGTGGGGAATAAAAGATCATGATATTCCGTGATAAGAAATATCCAAATCTTCAGTCCTCTCTCGTATAATCTTTAATTTCAGAATCCCTAGTAATCTTGTTCAACATAATAGAAAGTTAGAGAATCTTTTTTTTTCCCAAAGGAAGAGAATAGTATTCTACATAATAAACAACATGGATAGAAATACTTTCGTGCATCTGAAGACTTACTCTAAGCACCAGTTGTCATGGATGGAATTGCATCCCCTAAAAATAAGTGAAAACTTGGCTAGACCGTGATTCTCGTTATTGTATTGTTGTCCTTAATTTTGTGATCTCATGTAATTGTCCTATGTGTGGTAAATCCTAATCTCTACCTGTGGTTCTCCCATGTGTCTGTCAGCTTGTCGTACTGTGGGGGCTTGTGTGTTGCTGTGATGCTGGAAGCTATGTCACCAGTATTTCAAATACCAGCAGGGTCACCCTTGGCAGACAGGTTTCAGCTGAGCTTCCAGACTAAGACAGACTAGGAAGAAGGACCCAGTGGTCTACTTCTGGAAAGAATTAGCTAGCGAAAACCTTATGAACAGCAGCGGAACACCGTCTGATATACCGCTGGAAGATGAGCCCCTCAGGTTGGAAGGCACTCAAAATACACAGTGGCTGCAACAACTGGCTCAAGCATAACAACGACTGTAAGCATGGTGCAGGGCCGGGCGGCGTTCCATTTATGCTGCACACAGGGTCACTATGAGTCGGAACCAACTCGACAGCACCTGCCATGGATTGAATTGTGTCCCCCAAAAATCTCTCTCAACTTGGCTAGGTCATGATTCCCAGTATTGTGTGGTTGTCCTCCATTATGTGATTGATGTAATTTTCCTATGTGTTGTAAATCCTAATCTCTGCCTGTGGTTAATGAGGCAAGATTACATTATGTTAAAGAGGATTAGGGTGGGATGTAACACACTTACTCAGGTCACATCCCTGACCCAATGTAAAGGGAGTTTCCCTGGGGTGTGGCTTGCACTACCTTTTATCTTACAAGAGATAAAAGGAAAGGGAAGTGAGCATAGAGTAGGGGACTTCATACCACCAAGAAAGCAATGCTGGGAGCACAGCATGTCCTTGGGACCCGAGGTTCCTGCTCAGAGAAGCTCCTAGTCCAGGGGAAGATTGATGACAAGGACCTTCCTCCATAGCCAACAGAGAGAGAAGGCTTTCCCCTGGAGCTGAAACTCTGAATTTAGACTTCTAGCCTACCAGACTGTGAAAGAATAAACTTCTGTTTGTTAAAGCCATCCCCAGTGTTATTTCTGTTACGGCGGCACTAGATGACTAAGACAGCCCCTAACACCACCACCACCACCACCTGTGGTTAATGAGGCAAGATTAGATTATGTTAAAGAGGGTTAGGGTGGGATGCAACACCCTTGCTCAGGTCACAGCACTGATCTGATGTAAGGGGAGTTTCCCTGGCATGCAGCCTGCATCACCTTTTACCTTACAAGAGATAAAAGGAGAGAGAAGCAAGTAGAGAGAAGCAAGTAGAGAGATGGGGATACCTCCTGCCACCAAGAATGAAGAGCCAGGAGTGGAGCACATCCTTTGGACCCTCTGCACTGAGAACCTCCTAGACTCAGGGGATGACTGATGAGGACCTTCCCCCAGAGCCAACAGAGACAAAAAGGCTTCCCCTGGAGCCAGTGTCCTGAATTTGGACTTCTGTGAGAGAGAAGAATTTTAAGCTGTGAGAGAATAAATTTCTGTTTGTTAAAGCCACGCACTTGTGGTATTTCTGTTATAGCAGCACTAGATGACTAAGGACCATCCAACTTGTAAATGGCTCAGGTCTCTATAAAAGGGAGATTAATCCCACCCCAAAGTAAAAGCATGAACATTAAGGGCTTTTCAGAAACAACTAAAATATCAGCACCCTTTGAATGAATCCATTATCAAAAGAAAAATAAAGTTCCCTATACTCTTACTGTAGTGATGAAGAGCTCGGCTGCTAACCAAAAGGTCAGCAGTTCAAATGCACCAGCTGCTCCTTGGAAACCCTATGGGGCAGTTCTACTCTGTCCTAGAGGGTCGCTATAAGTTGAAATCGACTCAATGGCGCTTAACAACAACAACGTTCTTAGTTATCATAAATTCAGAATAATCAAGCCTATTTAAAGCCTCAGCATGTTATTTTCCAGCTTTAATTATCTGTTTATGGGCTTTTTTCCCCCCTCATTTCTGTTGAGTTCGTTCTGACTCAGTGACCCTATAGGACAGAGTAGAACTGCCCCCACAGGGTTTCCAAGGAGCAGCTGGTGGATTCCATCTGATGACCTTTTTGGTTAGCAGCCAAGCTCTTAACCACTGTGCCACCAGGGCTCCGTTTGTGTTATGGGGTCAGAAAAAGAAGCAGAACTAGCTTTTGTTTGGATAGAAATCTGATTATTTAGCCTGTCTAATGCAAGAACCAAGTATCTTATGGGGTTGGGCCCCAGGTATTTTTTCGAGTTAGACAGAATCCATTTTATTTGTATCTACTGGCCTTAATGTATGAGTGTATTCAGCATTACATATTAAGAGGATGGGGAGAATTCTGATACTACATTTGCTTTCCTCACCTACCTCCTTTTTCCAATACAGTCACCTATTCTTTACTTCCTAACCAAACATCCTTCAAACCTTATCCAGAAACACACCTGTCTACTCTTATCTTCCACCTTTACCTTATACACATCCTTCCCCTTTCCAATTCACACCTGAATTCCCACTGACATTTTCTCCACTGTATCATGTCAGAGTTAACGAAAGGGGAAGCTAGTTTCAAACGATGATGTTTTCGGCCTTCCCAAAGAAGAAACACACTGCACTTGACGAGCTTCCCCCTTTCATTATGAAACTTTTATTTAAAAAAAAAAATTTTTTTGATGCTATGTGTTTTCACTAATTATGGCATGCCGATTCAAAGACCAGTTTGGAATTTTTAATATAGTTATGGCCTTTGAGATATATGATCTGGTAATACAAGCCACCAATGAAGTGAGTGGCACTGTGGTACCACTGATCCGTGGTGTGACAATATACCCGTGAGCGTTAAGCAGGCAGTTTATTACAAGCACCTTTCCATTCGGTTACATGGCGAAGCTGTGGCTTTCCAAATGTGACACAGAAAAACCAAAGCAAACCCAACAGGGCTCCCTAACTATCACATAGAAAAGTCACAGTCATGCTTGCAAGCCTTATCTCGCAGAAATGAAGGGGAAAAAAGGCAAAAGTTTACTCAACTACCATATGCAGGAAGCATCACCTAATAGAACGCTCAACCTGCACAACAATGAGGCTCCAATTCCGGTCTGCTGAGCTTCATGCATTTCAGAAGAGACCCATCTTGACACTAAATGCATTAGAATCCGAATAACATACTGCATACGAGGTCCACAGGCATAAAAAGTAGCTGGTATACCAATAAATCAATAGTAATGAAAGGGTTAAGAAGCATCATGAAATAAGGCAAATTGAAAGGAAACTAATATTAAGGGAGCAACTATGTCAGAGGAAAGGAATAAATGTAAACTTTTTAATAAGAGATTTTTGTTAGAAACAGTAAAATTCTTGTTCACTGAGGAGTCTTGGAGATTATGTAACAAAATAAATACCAAAAGAAAGCAGAAATTGAAGGAGTGAAATGGTAGCTGAAATTTGAATTTAAGAAAGTATAACTCAAAGATTAGCTAAACTTGGTTTTAAAGTGTACATCCTATCTAAGGGCCAGAATTGAAAAGGCTAGCAGATAACAGCCCCGCTGTAATGGGGCTGTGGTATAATCTCCATTCCCCAAAGAAGGTGACTGAGGAAACCCCAGTTAAGTGGGGTCCAGTGAAGCGAGGGACTAGAACTCTGACTTGGTGCCTTCTATCATTTGTTCCCACTATGTCACACTTTCTTTCCCAAGCACTCTCTCTCCACAGATTCCACGTCATTAGATGGATTGATAGAGTGGCTGCAACAATGGCCTCAAACACAGCAAGGACTGTGAGGACTGTACAGGACCAGGCAGTGTTTTGTTCTGTTGCACACAGGGTTGCTATGAGTCAGAACCAACTCGACAGCATCTAACAACAACAACATGATATTATATGACTTAAACTGTGTGATAGTTTGATTTCTTGATTTTCTTATATAAAACCACCATTGTAATCAATGTCAGAATCAACTCGACAGCAATGGGTTTGGCTTTTTTTCCTCTTCTAACTGATCAGAGTAGTAGGTGGGACTCACTTGTAAAGTGAATTATTTGAATATAAAGGATTTCCCTTAGTCAAGGATAAGGCAAAGAAAATTCATCAGAACAAAACGTACTAAAGCACTCAACTAAGCAGATTTTTATTTTCTTATTTCTCTCTTTTCTTTTCTGCTTGCTTCTCTCTTTCCTTCTATCTTTCCCTTCTTTTCTGATTTTGTTCTTTACTTTTCAAAGACGTTTCTTGAAAAGAAAATTATTAGGAAATAGAACTGCTAATGTGAAGCTAGCTATGTACGGGGAGGAAACAGAGCAGTTTATAATCACCAACTGAATATATTTTCATGTCATTTGTATTTTTCCCAAGGAAAGTCCTAGATATATTTATTAAGACCTTAAAAAACAAAAAACCAACTGTCGCTATCAAGTCGATTCCGACTCATAGTGACCCTACAGGACAGAGTAGAACTGTCCTACAGGGTTTCTAAGGCTGTAATCTTTCCAGAAGCAGACTGCCACATTTTTCTCCCGAGGAGTGGCAGATGATTTCCAACTGCTGACCTTTCTGGTTAGCAGCCGAGCACTTAACCACCACACCACTAGCGCTCCTTTATCAAGACCTTAATCGGGGAAATGTGTATTTGAAATGGGGATCTGTAAAACACTACCCTAATAATTATGATTGCAAATGTGCCACTAAGCAGAGCTAATGACATTAAAACAGTATTAAGAGTCTGGTGAAACAATAAAAGCCCAATTCTGGTGGATTGGTTCTCATTATACTCACATTCCAATATGCCTACAAAAAGTTAAAAATCTATTGGTTTGTGATTTTCACTTATTGTTGTTTGATAATTTCACTCTAAAGCAAAAAATAAAAAAAAGGAAAAGAGGACGAGAACAGTTATGCACTCAGAGAGAAGCATACACTTCAGTTTCAGAGAATGTCTTTCTAGAGTCCATTAGTGGGAGAAGGGGATTTGTATAACTATCCACACAACTGATAGGATTTCTACTCTCCACACTACTCAGAAAGTGTAAATTGTAAGATGTTTTATACTAATTGAATCAAGAGCATAAAGAGACCTACAACATGTTATTTAGAAGCCTCACTAAACTGTCTTTATAGCTCTTGAGCAAGGTAAACAAGTTTTGATTTAGGCAAAGTCAATGACAAAAGCATTATTTTTTTCTTTTGAAGAACATGACCACAATTATCTGGGCATGTTGTGAATTAACAAGGATAACTGTCATCCTAGACTAAGAAGAATCAATTATTCTGCCTCACAGAGTCACTTGGAACCTGAAAACTGAGCGACCACTTTCCCTGTAAAAATGAAAGTGGAACTAAGCTAAGACACCCTCAAAGCAGCAAAAGAAATTATTTTCTTAAATGCAAAACCAGAAACCCACTGCCATTGAGTTGATTCTAACTATAGTGACCCTATAGGACAGAGCAGAACTGCCCCATGGAGTTTCCAAGACTGTAAATCTTTAGGGAAGCAGACTGCCACATCTTTCTCCTGATGAGTAGCGGTGGGTTTGACCCTTCCTTAAGCAGCCAAGCATTTAACCACTGTGCCACCAGGGCTTTTAAATGCAGTGTTATTAAAATCAAACCATTTTCTTTCACTTAAAATACGTTTAAGAATAAGTATAAAAGTTTTACAATAATTTTTTTAAGTGAAAAAAAGGATGAATAAAGGAGGTAAATTTTGTTTAACTTTCTTCAGAATGGCTTGGATTTTTAATGAGTGTCACATACACTGCAAAGGAAAAATGTTTGAGTGGGCAACTTTCCATACTTTAAAAAATATGCTACTTTGCTTAAGTTGCAGATTCAAAAAGCAAACGGAAAGCAAGATAAAAAGCTGTTTTGTGGAAGAACACAGCAAAAATTTTTGGACAGAACCACTAAGAGGCAAAAGTGTGATGTCGGTTTGGCCTCTACAGTTTGAGATGCATCCACCCCATAGGTATTCTGGGAGGAAGCTAGTCATAACTCAGCATCCTGAAGACAGCAAAGATACAAAGAGGTAGATAACAAATCACTCTCTCCCACATCTTCAAAACAGATTCAAGCTTCCAGACCCATCTCATAAAGCTCCCTCTCCCACCATAACACTTTTTTGGAATAGAGTTGACATCTTTCCTCTGATCCTTCAAATATTTCATTTGATTAATTATTATTATACTCACTGTTTTATATTTTATAAAACATCCAATAGTAGTGTTGATACAAAAACATAATATATATGTATGTATGGGTGCGTGTGTGTGTGTGTATGTGTATGTATATATATATGTGTGTGTGTGTGTATATATATATATATATACACACATATATAT
>NW_004443959.1:22383575-22384766 GCF_000243295.1 Trichechus manatus latirostris | reverse complement strand
CCCAAGCTCCGCCTCCTCTGCTTCCTGCGGCCACGGTCTCAACTGGGAAGCACCGGCTGCTTGGATTCCATACACCCAAGCGAGCGGCTCTCTGGGTGCCATTTGTTGGCTGTTGGTGTTGCTTTTCTCCACTTCTTTTGATTTCTTCCTTGCCTCTGGCCATCTCCCCCTCCTTTCGCTTGAGTGCCTCGCTCTGTGCACCATCTTTGCTTCTTCCTGAGGGGCTGCAGAGCGCCAGCAGTTTGTGATATATGCTTTCCCACTCTCTACCCTTCTTCACCCATACTCGGCCCCCTCTACTTCCCGCGGACACAGTCTCTTGTCTAGAAACACCAGCCGGCATTAGCTGGCTCTCTGAGTGCCATTTGTTGGCTGCTAGCGTTGCTTTTTTTTTTTGTGCTTCTTTTGATTTCTCACTGGCCTCTCGCCAACTCCCCTTCCTTTCACTCGAGTGCCTGGCTCTGTGCGACATCTTTGCTTCTTCCTGAGGGGCTGCAGAGCGCTGGCAATTTGTGATATACGCTTTCCCACACTCGACCCTTCATCACCCACACTCGGCCTCCTTTGCTTCCCGCGGACACAGTCTCTTGTCCAGAAGCATCCGCCCACACTAGCTGGCTCTCTGAGTGCTATTTGTTGTCTGCTGGTGTTGCTTTTTTTTTTTTTTTTTCCTGCTTCTTTTGATTTCTTGCTTGCCTCTCGCTGCCTCCCCTCCTTCACTCGAGTGCCCGGCTCCGCGCGCCATCTTTGCTTCTTCCTGAGGGGCGGCAGAGCTCCATTCGAGTGTGGAGCTGCTTCCCGGTCTGGGCTACCACGCTGGTGGGATCCCGGGGCTTTTGTTCATTTGTTTGTTTTGAATTGTTTGTTTGTTTTCTTTTCCTTTTATTGAGTTGGGAGCCCTTTCTCGCCAGGCAGAGCTGCCGGGCAAGGAACTCCCCTTCAGCTTCCACAGACGTGCAGAGGGATCCCTGAGGGCATTTCTTTTTATGTTGGTTTTTTTCTTTCTTTTTCTTTTTTCTGTTTTTTTTGGGGGGTCTTTCTTGTTCTTTTTTTTTTAATTTTTTTTGTTTTCTTTTCCCTCTTTTTCCTTTTTTGTCTTTCTTCATTGCTCAGTTTCTCGTCCCTCTATATCTTCCTTCTCTTTCTGATCCCTGAACACCAGCCATTGTATACCTCTATGCCTTCTAGCCA
>NW_004443959.1:22382187-22383475 GCF_000243295.1 Trichechus manatus latirostris | reverse complement strand
TTCTGTTTCTCTCCATTTCATAGTCTCTCATCTCTCCATTCCAAAAGCAAGCTCCCCTAGCATTCTTTTTCGTTTGTCTGTATGTTTTTGGCTCTGATTCCTCTCCCCTCTCTCCCATATCCATCTTCGCTCCACACATAACAATCTCCCCACTGCATCCTGCCTACCTGCACCATGCGCTTGACATCACACCACCAAGCAGCACGGGCACGGCCTGCTGGAACCTGCCCTACACTGATTAAGGACCCGCTGTGGTGGTTGTAGTAAGTGCCACAAACAACCCATCCCAGTAACTCCTCTTCAGCTAGCCCTGCCCCACTGTACCATATCTGAGTGACTGACCCTGCCAGTTGGAGAAGGAGGCGAAAAGTATTGAGCGCACAGACGAGCAAACAACAAAGAACACATAGTCCACCTGATCAGACATAGTCAAATTTTTTTTTAAAAAAATGGAAGAAACAAACAAATCTACAATCAATAAATGAGAAAAATAACTACTAAATTCCCCCAAAACAGCAGACAATATCTAAACATTTACAAAAACAGGACAGGATGGTTCCAGTAGGCGTCCAAAATAAAACACCAGATGACTTTCCAGTGGAAGACAATGCCCTAGAACTACCTGATAGGGAATTCAAATCTCTAATACTCAAGAATTCTCCAAGAACTGATGCAAAAAGCTGACAAACAGGAGGAAAAAATAGACAAATTCATGAAATACAGACAAAAAATTGGAAGAATTCAGGAAGATGAGGCAGGAACAAAATGCCAAAATAAATTCACAACAAAAAATTACACAAAGACAACAATTAGAAATCCAAAAGATAAACAACAAGCTCTCAGAAATGGATGATGTCATAGAAGGGCTGAGAAGCAGATTTGAAACCGTGGAAGACAGGATCAGTGGAATTGAAGACAAACACTTAGATAAAACTCTGTTTCAGGAAAACTCAGAAAAAAGAACAAAGACAAATGAAGAGACCCTGAGAGTTATGTGCGACACAATTAAAAGCAAAAATTTACGAGTGATTGGAATTCCCGAACACGGGGAGAAAACAGAAAACACAGAGAGGATCACTGAAGAACTGCTGACAGAAAACATCCCCAATATCATGAAAGATGAAAAGCTGGTCATCCAAGAAGCTCAACGAACCCTATATACAAGAGACCCCAAAAGAAAATCACCAAGGCATATCATATTCACACTCGCCAAAACCAAAGACAAACAAAGAATCCTGAGAGCGGCTCATGAAAAACAAGAAGTCACATACAGAGGAGAAACAATAAG
>NW_004443959.1:22365747-22376576 GCF_000243295.1 Trichechus manatus latirostris | reverse complement strand
AAACTATTTGTTCTGTAAGCCTTCACCTGAAGTACAATAAAATAAAATTAAAAAAAAAAAAATCCATTGCCGTTGAGTCAATTACAACTCATACTGACCCTACAGGACAGAGCAGAACTGCCCATAGGGTTTCCAAGGAGTGGCTGGCAGATTCGAACTGCTGACCTTGTGGTTAGCAGCTGCGCTCTTAACTACTGGGGAACCAGGGTTCATTTATTTCACCAGAACCAAATAATAGAACACAATAAAAATTATTAATTGATTCATAGCTTCTGAGACTTTATTTGATTCTATGTAAATATTTAATGTTTTACTGAGGTGAAGTGTTCCATTAAATTCTGCATTCTAAGTACTTTTCAAATAAATGGTATGTTCTAGGGTAAAAAGTTAAAAATATATCATGCCTTATCTATTTTAAAAATAATATAGGCAGTCCCTGGGTTATGAATGTTGGACTTGTGTACAACTCATAGTTACAAACCAACGCCCATATAAACCATATCATATTAAAAATTCCAGTACATACAATGGTTTGTAATAACAAACGAGTGCTACTTCATGACGCACATCAAAACATTATGATTATTATTGTATTATTGTGTTAAAGACGTGTTAGTGTGTCTGGAAGTGTTTCTTTAATGTTTTTTATGCATAGAGAGGTACACTATATACTAAGACAAACATTTGACTGACATTAGATACAAACCATACCTAACTGTTCCGACTTATGTTCAAATTCAACTTAAAGACAGACTTAGGGACAGAACTAGTTTGTAATCTGAGGACTGCCTGTATTTACATAAAAGACAAAAGGCAAACTGAAAACATATTTTGGAAAAAAAATGAAAACGTTAGTATCCACAATATGTAAAGAACTCTAATAAAACAATAAGAAAATCATTAACATTCCTATAACAAAGAGGATAAATACCTGCAAATAAAATTTGCAAAAGAAATATAAAGACTAGTAAATATTTGAATACATGTTGAGCCTCTCTAGGAAACAAAGAAATGCAAATTACAACAGGATATAACTGTTGCCTTTTAATTTGGGAACGACTAAAAATGAACTATAATTTAATGCTAGTGAGGTTGGAATGAGAGAAGTATTCATAAGCTTCTCATGGGGATATAAATTTGTCCAAACAGAAAAGTAATTTGCCTTTACGTATCGTGACTCTTAAAAATGTTCATAACATTTGATCCCATAATTTTGCTTCTAACTGAAATTACCAGAAGCGAAGTCACATATATGCATACAAAGATGTTTATAGCGACAGTACTAATAACAGCTCTTAATAACTAAAACAACCTAAATGTTCAATAATAGAGCTTTTGTTAAATAAATAAAAATCCATTCATAATGGGATATAACCTAGTCACTGCCTTTGATGACTTGGAAAAATTTTAATGAAATAAAAAAATGCTTAATGACATGCGGTTAAGTGAACAAAACAGAACACAAAATCAAATGTATGACATACATCAATTGTGTACGTGGGTCTGTGTTTTACATACATGCACTCAAACATATAAAAGGAAACCAGACAGGATTATAACAGAATGATGATTATCTCAAAGGTAATGCTGATTATGGTTTCCAACTTTGTATTGTCTTTAAAGTCAGAAATGCTTTAGTGACATTAAAATAATGTATTTGGAATAATGATATTTAATTTGTCAGGCTCTCACATAACCCTTCTTTTCACGGTTTTCAAATACTCATCTAACTTTTCTGACCCTAACATCTATGACCTCACTCCAATTTCTCATAAAGCATTATATTCATTAATTTTGTTTTCCTTTCTCCACCATCAGGGTCACTAGCAAATGGAGCGGTATGCCAATCTTGTTCAGAAAGTACGTGGAAGGACTCAAGGCTACCTTCCTCTCCTCTGATTTTCAGGAAGCCACAGGAGGTTAATTGGAATAGTGAACATGTACCAATCTTCATATCTGGCACAAAGGGAATTTTAATTCTGAATTACAAATCCTCCCTACCCCTATGTTCTAGGAAAACAGAACATTCTCCAATCTAGGTTTTAATACTCTTTAATCTCAAATCTCCAAGGATCTATCTAACCTGTATCTGGAGAAATATAAAAGCAGCTATGGTCAGAGCTGCTTCAGTACCACTGCAGGCATATCCTTTTGCTTCTGATGAGTTGATTAGAAACTTGGGATTTTTGCACAAGATCACCTGGAAGTACTATGTCTGAGGTTACTTGTTGAGATAAAAATTGAACTGGGCTTTCAGTATGCACAGATGACCAAGCTTGTTAATTATTATCGAAGAGATGGAATAATTACACCAGGAGGTGTAAGAGGAAAGCTGAAAGCTGACATGGCGGGCAAGGCTACAGGATGGAATTCTGGTAAGCTCTGGACTTGGAGTCAGAAGTTCAAAATTCATATGATGGCTTTATCTATGGCTTGTTTTGTGATTTTAAGCAGGTTAACTTCTCTGATACTCAGTTTCCTATCTTTAAAATGGTATGATCTAGATCACAATTTTTTTTACTAAGTTAAAACATAGTTATGTGAAAGAAATAATAATAACATGATAGATGTGGACTGTGTATAAACCTGAATCATAAATTTTATAGGTATCCTACTAGTGTATTTTTCACAAATGATATATTTACTCAGCAAAAATTAAAAAGAAAGTTGCTGACAGCAGAAAAAATCAATACACGTATCCTTCTCAATGTCTAAGATTGGTGTTACACAGCCACAAAATAAACATTAGTAAAAATTAAATAGGGAGGACATTTCCCTCTACGCAGGGTAATATGCAGGAAACCAGTGCTTAAGAGGACAAATAAAAACAAAACAAAACAAAAAGAAAGGACAAAATAAAAATAATCAATCTGAAGGCAAGAGAAAACTGCTGAGGTAAGCAGAGTCTGAGGGGAGCCGGGAGAGAAGGAAAGTTCATAAAGGTGAGCCCATCTCTATGCATTCCATTTTTCACCTTCAGACACTGGATAATTCCTGCTGGGACACAAGTTGAATGGAGCTGAAGACACTGCCAAGAAGCAGAGTATCAGCAGATGCTGAAAGGTTATCCTGGAACTGAAAAGACAACAACTGGAGTTTGGCAATTCCAAGAAAATAAGGACTTGAAGCATAGAAAGCAACCAAGAGGGAGAGTACAGAAGGGAATCTAAGAGATGTATGGGATGCAGTGAAGATGTCTAACACATGTATTATTACTGGAGTACCACAGATATAATCTGAGAGAAGCAATGTTGTAAGAGATTAAAAAAATAATTTCCCAAAACTGAAAAAAATCAGATTTGAGAAGCACTATAACGCTATATAGAATACACAGAAAGAAAACTGTGCCTAGGGATATAGGTAAAACTTCTAAAGCCAAAGAAAAATAAGAAAAAAAATCTTACAAGAAGGCAAATAAATTTAACAACTAAACATAGGATGCATTGACTTCCCAACAAGTGCGAAGGCAGAAGATGGCAGAATGACATATTTTAAAAGCTGTAAGAAAATAACTGCCAACTGACAATCTTATACCCTGAGAAAACATTCTTCAAAAGTAAAGCTACAATGACGACATTTCCAGGTAAACAAAAAGTGAGAGATTTGTTACCAATAGAAAAATTAAGGGAGTTGTTCAAGGAGAATGAAAAAGATTCTAGACAAAAACAAGAAAATGAATGAAGAGACAATAAACTTAAATATGCAAGTAAATAAATAAAAATAAACTTTATGCAAAACAATAATAGTAATATCTTTCTGAGGTTAAAAATATGTGTAATATTGAAATGTATGACTGGGGGGAACACTTTCTACCTCATTCTATAAGGTCACCATTACCCTGACACGAAAGCCGCACAAGGACACCACAAGAAACAAAAACTACAGATCAATTCCCCTTATGAATATAGGTGCAAAAATCTTCAGCAAACCAAATCCAGCAGCATATTAAAAGGATTATAAACCATGACCAAGTAGGATCTATCCCAGAAATGCGAGGATGGTTAAACATAAGAAAATTAATCAATGGAATATAACACATTAATAGAACAAAGGAAAAGAATCACATGATCATCTCAATTTATGCAGAAAGAATAATTTTACAAAATCCAACACTTTCCAGATAAAAACACCCAGAAAACTAGGAATAGAAGGAAACTTCCTCAACACGATAAAGAGCATTTATGAAAACTGCAGTTGAGATTATATGGAATAGTGAAAAACTGAAAGTTTTCTCCATAACTGATCAGGAACAGAACAAGAATGTCCACTTTGATCACTGCCATTCAACTTTGTACAGGAATTTATGGCTAGAGCAATCAGGCAATAAAAGGCATTCAAATTGGAAAGAAAGTAAAACTATATATATATTCACAGATGGCATGATTCTACATGTAGATAATCACAAATAATGCCCCCTAATATTAGTAGTGTTAATTTAAAAATCAGTAAAGTTGTGGGGTACAAGATCAACAAGCAAAAATCAATCGTGTTTTTATACACCAGTGTGAACAATCTGAAAAGAAAATTAAGGAAATAATTTATTTTATAATAGTATAACAAAATAAAATATCTAAGAATAAATTTAAGGAGGTGAAAGACTTGTATGCTGAAAATTACAAAACATTGATAAAAGAAATTAAAGAAGACCTAAATAGATGGAAAGACACCCCATGTTCATGTATTGGAAGACCTAATCTTATTAAGATTGCAATAATTCTCAAAGCAATCTACAGATTCTAAGCAATCTCTATCAAAATTCCAATGGCCGTTTTTGCAGAAATGAAAGCCAATCCTCAAATTTACATGGGATTTCAAGGGGTCCCAAACAGCCAAAACAATCTTGAAAAACAAGAATAAAGTTGGAAAAGTCATATTTGCAGATTTCAAAACTTAGTACGAAGCTACAGTAATCAAAACCGTGTGATACTGATATAAGGATATACATATAGACCAGAGGAATAGAATTGAGAGTCTAGAAATAAACCCATACTTCTAGGCCAAGTGATTTTTTACAAGGGCTCCAAGACAATTCAATGGGGAAAGAAGAGTCTCCTCAATAAGCAGTACTGGGACAACTGGGTCTCCACATGTGAAAGAATGAAGCTGGATCCATACCTCATACCATATACAAAAATGAACTCTACATGGATCAATGACCTAAATGTAAGAGCTAAAGCTCTTTGAAGGGTAAACTTAAGGGTAAATCTTCATGACCTTGGATTTGGCAATGGATTCTTACATATGACACCAAAAGCACAAGCAAAAAAAACAATAAAATGGATAAACTGAACTTCATCAAAATTAAAAACTTCTGTGTAAAAAATATTCTCAAGAAAATAAAAAGACAACCTACAAAATGATGGAAAATATTTGCAACATGATAAGAATCTAGTACCCATAATATATAAAGAACTCCTACAGTTCAACAACATCAACAACAAAAAGACAAACAACTCACTTAAAAATTGGGCAAAAGATTTTGTGATAGCTAATTTTATGTGTCAACTTCACTAGGCTCCAGTGCCCAGTTGTTCCATCAAACACTAGCCTAGATATTGCTGTGAATGTACTTTGTAGATATGATTAACATTTACAATCAGTGGACCTTAAGTAAAGGGGATTACCTTCCATAATGTGGGTGGGCTTTGTCCAATCAGTTAAAGGCCTTAAGAGCAAAACAGATTACCTTGAGGAGAAAGAATTCTGCATCAAGGCTCTAACACAGACATCTTGCCTGAGGTTCCAGGGTGCCGGCCTGCCCTACATATTTTGGATTCAAGACTGTATCACAAAGTTTTGCCTGAGCTTCCGGCCTGCTGGCTTTCCCTATGGATTTCAGGCTTGTCAGCCCCCACAGTTGAATGAGTCAGTTACTAATAAGAAATATCTTTATATTTAGACATCCCCCCTATTGGTTCTGTTTCTCTGGAAACCACTCACTGATGCAGATTTTTGTAGCAGGAAATGGGGAGCTGCTTCAATGTATACCTAAAATGTGGAAGTAGTTTGGGAATTGGGTAATGGGTAGGAGATGGGAGAAATTTGAGGCTCTTGATAGAAAAAGCCGAAACTATCTTGAAGTCCTTGGTAGAAACATGAAAATCAAAGGTGCAGAGAACTTGGCTGAATTAGTTCTACCATTTTGTAGAAAGCACAACTTGTAGTAGAAGATGGACTTGGATATTTGGCTGATGACATTTCCAAGAAAAGCATGCAAGATGGGTACTGATTTCTCCTTATTATTTATAGTAAAATGTGGGAAGAAATAGATAAACTGAAAAAGTAATTGTCAAGTAAAAATGAACCAGAACTTGAAGGTTTGGAAAATTATTGGTATATCCATATTGGAAAAAAAAGAGAGAGAGAGAATGCCGTGGAGCAAACACCTAGAGTATGGCTGAACAACTGCTTGCTAAAGAGAATAGCTGTGTGACTTATGGATCTAATCAGCCATCTCAGAACAAATGCTGCCAGCTTGGACTGAAGGGGTCAGAGATGGCACACAATGAAGGGAGACTGTCAGACTTCTGGGATTCTACAGTCAGGTAATGGGCTGACAGAGCTACTCAGCTGAGAACATGTGTTATCCTTCAAGAAAAGACTATGCAAGTCCAGTGGGCCAGGCAACCTCCTCGGTTCAACAGGGCAGAGATACTGCTGTGGGCCTGAGTTGGGGCTGCCTCACCCCAGAGTGTCTAAGAGGCTGATGGGGCTTCTGTGGGGCCAGACAGAGCATCAAGCCAAGAGGATTATTTTCAAGGCTTAAAATTGAATAGAATTTGCCCTGTTGGGCTTCAGACTTGTTTGGGACCCTTGACACCATTTTTTCCTTCTAATTTCTCCTTTTTGAAAGAGAATGTCTATCTCATGTGTGCCCCACCACAGCATTTTGGAAGAAGATAACTTGTTTGATAGGTTTCACAGGTCCACAATGGGAAGTAATTTTGCCCCAGAATGGACCATAACTAGAGTCTCACCCATACCTGAGTTAGATGATTTAGAAAATCATATTTGGGAATTTTTTAGTTGATTATATTTAGACGAGATTTTGAGCTTAGAATAGATGCTGGGATGGGTTAAGATTTGGTGATGTTGGGAAGTATTTTGCACATAGGAAGGACATACTTTGGGGGAGGCAGAGGGTAGACTGTTATGGGTTGGTTTGTGTCCCCCAAATATATGTTTAAGTCCTAACCCTTGGTACATGTGAATATGACTTTATTTGGAAATTGAGTCTTTGTAGATGTAATTAGTTAACATGAAGGCATACTGGAATACCGTGGGCCCTGATACAATACGACTGGTGTCACCGTAAAATAAGAAGAGACACAGAGAGACTGATGCACAAGGAAGATGGTCATGTGAAGATGGAGAAAGATATGGGAGTTATCTGCCAAACGTCAAGGAACTCCTGGAGCTACCAGAAGCTGAGAGAGACATGAAAGGATCCTCTCCCAGAGCTCCACAGAGACAATGGTCTTGCCAATATCCTGAATTTGGGCGTCTAGCCTCCAGAATCGTGAGGGAATAAATTTCTGTTGTTTTAAGCTGCCCAGGGTGTGGAACTTTCTTATGACATCCCTAGGAAACTAATATAGACTTGAACAGACGTTTCTCCAAAGACTGTACACAAATGACCAACAAGCACGTAAAAAAATGTTCAATATCATTAGTCATTTTTGTTGTTAGGTGCCGTTGAATCAGCTCCAACTCATAGCGACCCTATGTACAACAGGACAAAACATTGCCTGGTCCTGTGCCATTCTTACAATCATTGTTACGTCTGAGCCCACTGTTGCAGCCTCTGTGTCAATCCATCTCATTGAGGATTGTCCCTTTTTTTGCTGACCCTCTGCTTTACCAAGTGTGATGTTCTTCTCCAGGAATTAGCCCTTCCTGATAACATGTCCAAAGTATGTGAGATGAAGTCTCGCCATCCTCCCTTCTAAGAAGCATTCTGGTTGTACTTCTTCCAAGACAGAATTTTTCATTCTGCTGGCAGTCCATGATATATTCAATATTCTTTGCCAACACCATAATTCAAATGCATTAAGAGCCCTGATGGTGCCATGGTTAAGACCTTGGCTGCTAACTGAAAGGTTGGTGGGTCAAACCAACTTGCAACTCCACACGAGAAAGACCTGGCGATCTGCTCCTGTAAAGATTACAGCCCAGGAAACCCTATGGGACAGTTCTCCTCTGTCCTATAGGGTCACTATGAGTCAGAATCACCTCAGCAGCACACAGCAACATTAGTCATTAGAGAAAAGCAGAACAAAACTGCAATATTTTCATACTTACTAGAATCACTTTTTCAAACAAACAAACAGAAAATAACTAGTCTTGGCAAGGATGTGAAGAAATTGGAACATTTATACATTTCTTTAAGAATGTAAAATGTTTTAGCTGCTGTGGAAAACAGTTTTGTGATTCCTTAAAAAGTTAAAAATAGAATTACCATATGACCCAGTAATTCTATGCCTAGCCATATACCCAAAACAATTGAAAATAGGTTTTAAAACAAAAACGTGTATACTAATGTTCATTATTATTCATAATAGCCAGAAAGTAGAAAGAATCCAAATGCCCAACAATGGGGAAATGTATAAAGAAATTGAGATATATGTACATACAATAGAATATTATTCAACCATAAAAAGGAATGACGTACTGATACAAGCTACAACATGGATGAATCTCGAAACATTATGCTAAACGGAAAACTTCCAACACAAAGGGCCACAAATTGTCTGATTCCATTTACGTGAAATATCCAAAACAGGAAATCCATACAGGCAGAACACAAATTAGTGGTTTTCAGGGGATGGTGAAGTGGAAGTCTGGAGTGATTGCTTAATGAGTACTTGGTTTCCTTTTGGGGTGATGAAAATGTTTATAAGATAAAGCATTAGCTAAAATTCAATATCCATTTATGAAACAAACCTCAAGCTGTTTAACACAATAAAGAAATTCTTCTTAATCTGACAAATGGTATCCACAAAAACTACAGCAAATATCACATGTAATGCATAAATACTGGAAGCTTCCCCCCCCACAAAATTAGGAATATGACTTAGATATCCATAATCACCACTTCTGTACAACATTGTACTAGAGATTCTGGCCAATGCAATGAAACTAGAAAAACAAATAAAACAACTAGAAAGAAAAAGAATAAAACTGGCTTTCCAGCCAAATTATCATGGATATATAAAGTCCAAAAACGTCTACAGAAAATATAAATAAGTATTAATTAATAATGAGAAGATGGAGTCAGAAATTGGAGTTATCTGATATAGGCCAAAGAACACCTGGAGCTACTAGAAACAAAGAGACAAGGAAGGATCCTCTCCTAGAACCTCCAGAGAGAGGATAGCCCTCACAATATCTTGAGTTTGGACTTCTACTCTACAGACGGTGAAAGAATAAAAGATCACAGGAAACGAGGTCAGTAAAAAATTGTTTCTTTTACACTTCCTGGAAAATGGCGCTCTAGGCAGAAGCACCACACCGTCCCTCCACAGCAAAGATCTGAAAAACTAAGCCAAACAGAGAATACAACAATCCTGAAACCCTAAAACATCAAATGAAGAGATAAAGAACTCAGCCAAGCACCAAATGGAGTGAGAAAACTGACAGAGAACGGAGAGCGAGGAGAAATTCATGCAGAGGTCAGCTATCAGCTAACGCAGCACGGATCCACCATCTTGGAATCCTATCGGAGACCAGAAAACAGGGGGTAGAGAAAGCAGCCTCACGGAGCATCCAGCGGGAGACAAAACAACCAGTAATTGGCGATATATGCTTTCCCACCCCTCACCCTCCTTCACCCCGCCTCGGCCTCCTCTGCTTCCGACGCCCACAATCTCTCGACCGGGAAACACCGGCTGCTTGGATTCCACACACCTGAAAGGGGTGGCTCTCTGAGTGCCATTTGTTGGCTGCTGGTGTTGCTTTTTTCCGCTTCTTTTGATTTCTTCCTTACTTCTCACCACCTTCCCCTCCTTTCGCTCAAATACCTGGCTCCGTGCGCCATCTTTGCTTCTTCCTGAGGGGCTATAGAGCTCTGGTAATTTGTGATAGATGCTTTCCCACTCCCTACCCTTCTTCACCCACACTCGGCCCCCTCTGCTTCCCGTGGAAACAGTCTCTTGTCCGAGAAACACCAGCCTGCACTAGCTGGCTCTCTAACTGCCATTTCTTGGCTACTAGTGTTGCTTTTTTTTTTCTGCTTCTTTTGATTTCTTCCTTACCTCTCACCATCTCCTCCTCCTTTCGCTCAAATACCTGGCTTCGTGCACCATCTTTGCTTCTTCCTGAGGGGCTGTGGAGCTCCATTCGAGTGTGGAGCTGCTTCCTGGTCTGGACTGCCTCTCTGGTGGGATCTCGGGGCTTTTGTTCGTTTGTTTGCTTTGAATCGTTTGTTTGTTTTCTTTTCCTATTGTGAGTTGGGAGCCCTTTCTGGCCAGGAGGAGGTGCATGGCAAGGAGACTCCACCTTGGCTTGCACAGACGTGCAGAGGGATCCCTGAGAGCTTTTCTTTTTTCGTTGGTTTTTTTCTTTTCCTGTTTTTTTGGAGGCCTTTCTTGCCCTTTTTTTTTTTTAATTTGTTTTGTTTTCTTTTCCCTCTTTCTCCCTTTTTGTCTTTCTTCATTGCTCAGTCTCTCATCTCTCTGTATCTTCCTTCTCTTTCTCTTCCCTTAAACCTGGCGTTGTATACCTCTATGCCTTCAAGCCAGGCTGCACTGCAACACCTGAGAGCGACTTCCCCAGACCTCATAGATGCACCGGTGGGATCCCTGGGGACTTTGTGGTTCTTTAACCTTTCC
>NW_004443959.1:22341787-22359501 GCF_000243295.1 Trichechus manatus latirostris | reverse complement strand
CTTAAGTGAGAATAACAGCACAATTGGAAGAGCGTAGTCAATGTCACTGAACTGTAGGTAGAAATTTTTGAAATGGTGTATCTTTGGCTATGTGTATTTTCACCAAAAAAAAAAGGTTGAGAAGGGAGAGTGTTGACATGTTGTGGGGTTGTTAACCAATGTCATAAAACAACATGTTTATTACTGTTTCATGAGAAACTATTTGTTCTGTAAGCCTTCATCTGAAGTACAATAAAAAAATAAAATTAAAAAATAAAATAAAATAAAGATTAGGAATACTGAAGTTTAAAAAAAAATTGTTTCTTCTCACAGCAATCAACAATCAAAAATTATGTTTTAAAACTTACATGTTCATTTCCATAAAGGCATGGAATTTATTTGATTTACACGGAATTTGCAATAGTGTTAGAAATTTTCAAACACCTAGGAACACATGTAATGCAAGATGTACAAACTACACAGAAAATTACAAAACATTTTTGGGAGGAAATTCAGAAGCCCTAAATAAATGAAGAAATACACTGTGCTTATGCATTTGGAAGACTCAGTATTATGTCACATCTCTCAAAGTTTACATATTGAATCAATTCCCAGTCAAAGTCTTGGTGAGTGATTCTTTTTAAGCACTGAGAAGACGTTTCTAAAATTTACATGGAAATGATAACTATCAGGAATATAAAGCCAACCCTTAAGGGGAAGAAAGCAGTTTAAACAACAAAATATAATAACAACAAGAATTATGGAAGTATAGTATTGGAACATGATTTGACAAATGGACCAATGGTAACAAAAGGCAGTCCAAAAATAATCCCATACAAGTATGGCTACTTGAACTACAACAAAGCTGCACTGCAGTGCAGTGGGGAGAAACACATGCCCTTTCAGTAAATGATGCTGGATCAATTTTTATCCATTTGGAAAAAAATAAATCTATCTCCTATCTGCTGCTATTCATAAGGTTTTCTCTGGCCATTTTTTTTCAGAAGTAGATCACCATGTCCTTCTTACCAGTCTGTCTTGGTCTGGAAGCTGCCCCAAAACCTGTCCACCACGGGTGACCCTGCTGGCATTTGAAATACTAGTGGCAAAGTTTCCACTATCACAGCAACATGTAAGCCACCAGGGTAAGACAAACTGACAGATGAGTGGTGGTATTTTCAATCTCCCCATATGTACGCAAAAGCTAGACAATGAATAAGAAAGACCTAAGAAGAATTGATGCTTTTGAATTATGGTGTTGGCAAAGAATATTGAATATACCATGAACTGCCAGAAGAACAAACAAACCTGTCTTAGAAGAAGTACAGCCAGGACGCTTCTTAGAAGGGAAGATGGGGAGACTTCGTCTTATGTACTTTGGACATGTTATCAGGAGGAACCAGTCCCAGGAGAAGGATATCATGATTCATAAAGTAGAGGGTCAGTGAAAAAGAGGAAGACCCTCAGTGAGATGGACCGACACAGTAGCTGCAACAATGAGCTCAAACTTAGCAACAATTGTGAGCATGGCGCAGGACCGGGCACTGTTTTGTTCTGTTGTACATAGGGTCACTATGAGTTGGAACTGACCTGACGGCACCTAACAGCAACAGAAAGAGTCTCCTATCCCATGCCATTTACAAATACACTCACATACATGCACCATTCCAGATAGATCACAGATCTGAAACATAAAGTTAAGTAGGAAAGTGTCTAGAAAATAACTCTAAAACACTGATACATTGAACTACATAACATTTGAGAATGTACATTATATTAAGAGAATGAAAAGGCAACAAACAGAGTGGGAGAAGATACTAGAGAAATATGTACTTGAAAAGGTTGCATATCCAGAATACATTAAGAAAAAAACAGATAATACTTTAGAAAAATGGGTAAAAGACTTGAATAAGTGCTTTTTAAAAGAGGCTATCCAAATGGCCTATAAAATGGGAAAAGGCACTCAACATTATTAGTTATCAGGGGAATTTACATTAAACCACAGTGAGATACCATGAACACTCATTAACATGACTCATATTAAAAGAGTTACATTATCAAGTGCTGGTGAAGACGAGGAGCAGAAAGTCACCTACCCTGTTAGCACAAGTGCAGACTGACACAATAACTTTAGAAAACTGTTTGACAGTATCAATGAAAGCTGAACACATATATGCTCTATAACTCAGTATTCCAGTTTCTGCCCATACACACAACAGAAACAAATCCATAGAGTCTCCCAACAATATGCACAAGAATGTTTACAGCAGCACTATTTGTAGGAGTTCCAACTAGCAAAGGAGGAGGTGGAGAGATGAGAACAGTGAAGAGAAGAGGTGTCCACTCACACTGCAATGGATAAATAAACAAACTGTGGCCCCGCCATACAGTGGAAGATTATGGTCACCAGATAAACAAAGCACAACTACACATAACAACACACACGTCTCACAAACAAAACCTTGAGCAAAAGAAACTACAGTTAAATAAGTATATTCTCTAGGTTCCATTTATATAAAGTTCAAAACTGGACAAAGTCAGTTCATGAAGACAGAGATTAAAATAATAATTACCTTTGAAGGATAGTGACTGGGGAATACTGGTAATGTATTTCTTGATTTGGGTGGCAGTTACATGGGTGTGCTTACACTGTGAAAATTCATATTATCATATCAGGATGTGTACATTCTTCTGTATGTATATTTTACTTCAAAAGTTTAACTTAAAATAGATAAAAAAAGAAAAACCACTATACAAAAAGATGCATCTCTTCATAACAGGTTATTTTCACTTAACTCTCCGTGAACTGTCAGAGTGCATGCGTTTCTAACACCCTATTCAGATATCTGAGCCGGGACTTCTCATTTCCTCTGCCAGTCACAATAAATGCCGGAGAAATCATGTGAACGGAGCATACAGGAGAGACACTGTGCTGAATTTCAAGTAATACTCCAACTGACCATAAAGGCCGTTCACACAGTTTTTGTATTTACAGTAAAAAGAAAAGTAAAGCAGAGCAGAGGAGATTAAAATTATTTAGACTTAATTTTTCTGAATTTATGGGTGAAGGGAAGACACAGAACAGACCTGGGTCTTATTTTCTGTAACTCCTGAAGTTGGTCACAAGGATAGACAGAGAAGGCAAGAATCTTGTACTATACCAACTATTTTTTCCTTTTAGTTTTTTGTTTGATACCATGTGTTTTCAGTAATAGAGGACATGTGGAATCACTGAGTGTGTCTGAATTTTTGGTAGGTAATATGGTTCTTGTTTTATGTCTCATTCTACAAATCATACTCTCAGAGTCCAGAGGTACATATGTGTACCTCTTGTGAACACAAATTTTATCCCCAGAGTCCAGAGGTATATACGCGTACCAAATAAAACTTTTCAACATTCATTTTTTGCTATCAAAAATTCAATGATTCAGCACCACCTCATACAATTGCTGTAAAAGCTGTAATTTATGGCATACACCTTTTTTTTTTTTCCCCCCATTTCAAACAGTTATAAAGTGCTCTGCCTGCTGGTAGCACATACTATCAGTGGGACAGGAGCTTCCCAATGAACCCCAGGGTACAAAAAGTAAGTGGTAGCAATATATACCACTGGTCCTGAAAGGTTAAATGGCAACACTGAATAGATGCTAATATATAGACTGGGGAGAGCCTAGAAAAAAATACTCCTATCATGAAAGCTCACTGTAGTCTTTATTAATCTTTACAGCCTTAATACCTTCTAGATCTCCTGACAGTATTCTAAAACACAATTCCACTAAACTTTACCAGATAATCTCCCTAGCCCTATAAACAGTAATTTTACCTCCTGATTTGTTTTTCCCTTTAATCATACACTCTAATGCTCCACTGCATTTTCTATCTGTTTTCAGAGAGTGTAAGTTTATATTCATTACCTCATAAGTGCCTTTCCAGCTCAGGGCTGTAAATGTGCCCCACTGGAAATCACGTCCCTTTTTTCTGGGTTATTTTTTTTCCCTTCCTCATATGTACTCTTCCATGACTTCCTCATTAATTCACTTGATATAATTGCTTATGTTCTGAATGTCCAGGAGAAAGCATAAATAGTGGTGACAATAATAATAGACAAAGATAGAGAATATTGTCCTAATTCAAGGTAGTCTACAATCTTGCGTGATTCTGTTCCCTTATTCTTCACAATGTTCATACAACAAACAAGTATTTAGTCCTACTTTATGCTAGTCACGGTGCTTGTTGCTGTTGTTGTGTGCTGACAAGCTGACTCTGACTCATAGTAACCCTACAGAATAGAGGAGAACTGTCGCTTAGGGTTTTCAAGGAATAGCTGCTAGATTTCAAACTGCGGACCTTTTGGTTAGCAGCCTGAGCTCTTTATCACTTCGCCACCAGGGCTCCAGTCACTGTGCTGGGAACTGGAAATACAAAGTTAAATCCAGCACAACCCTTCCTCCAAGGTGTGCTCATGACTCAGCAGAGGAGCTGACTATTTCACAGGTGTGTGGACACAGCACTCTGCAACTTCAGAGAGGGCACTATTAACCGTTTGATGGGTTGGGGAAGGCTTGAAAGACATAGCGCCAGACAAACATACATAGAAACTCAATGTGACCACAGTAGAGTGTACCATAGCAAAATGGTAGGAAATGAGGCTGAGGAGGTAGGTTAGAGCCATATTCTGAAACACTTGGCATGGCCTGCTAACGAGTCACTACTTCACTCTTGGGGAGAACAGTGAACTCAAGAACTCAGAATGATGTTTAATTTGGAGGAGGTTCTTGAAATCGATTGCATACTTAAGTTCTTTTTGCCAACTTCTTAATCATCATTGCCATAACAACTCGGTAAATATCCCTTCTGTAGTTTTCAGGAAAGAAATTGTGAAACAACAAATTGGAAGTTTGATAATGATATTGAAGGGAAAGAACTGGAGTGCTTAAGTTGTAAATTAAAAATTTTAATGCAGAGATGTTGAAGAACACTGGAGGTGAAACAGGCTCATTACAGCTCATTTAGCACAGAATCGTCTGTTGAAGATGTCCATAATTTGACATGTAATTCATGGTAGTTAACTGAACCTTTTTGTCTTTTCAGGCATCTTATATCTGTGTTTTCATTTTATCTTTATAATAACTTTGTACAGAGAACAGTGGCAAAAAAAAAAGAAGAAGAAGATATTATTTCCCCCAATTTACAGATGAAAAAAACACTGGCGTGGAGAGAGGCGGTTTGCCTAAAATCAAGCAGCTAAGTAGTATGAGGTCATCATGACTCAGAATCGACTCAATGGGAACTAACATCAACAAGGGGCAATAAAATTGAGTCAATAAAGTCTCACTTTTTTTATTCCTAAGAGTCCCTGCCATTAGTCCTTGCCGACTAGAGGAGGTTCTGTAAGTTTTGCTATAAATCAAATCTCAGGAAAATAAATCGTTTATTCTTATGTGTATCCATTTTTCTCTGTGAAAATCTCTGTTAGAATGGGAGGAATAATTTAAAAAGGAAGGAGATCTAACTTTAACTAACTCTTTGGGCCCCTAGATATTACTTTCCTACTTATCAGCTTCACTTTTATGCGTATTTCTCTCACCAGACGCTTGACCTTGCATACTTTTCAATTTTCTATCTCCTAATCTCCCTATCCACATTTTCCCCATGCCTAACAATTTCATGACTCCAACCAGACAGATATTAAAATTCAAGATACTTTACTGCCTTGGTTTAAGTAGTTTTAATGATCAACAGAATTGCCATTATGCATTTTGCTCTGAAATGGCTTCACTGCATCCACAAACTCTTTTACACTAAGGCTTGAAGAGAAGGCATGCTATATAATACCTGCCCTTTTCAGTCTTGAAAGGCAGAAATGCCACGTTTTATCCTCTCAGAGAACCTTTATAGGAGATGTTCTTCTACACTAGCCCAAAGCAATTCACAAATGTCTCTCAAAATCATGAGATGATAGTACCCTTCTTTTTTATCTCTGTCTATATGTCTACGTACATTCTTGTCAATCTCTAGGTTCAAGAGCTATGCTGAGCAAGCCTACCGACTCACTTTTTTTATTAGGTTTAAAATTAGGAGCTATGCTGCGAATTCATGGCTTACATATTGTACATTTTCCTTAAGAAAAAATTTAACGCTTTGTATAGCCTTCAATTTACTGGTAAAACACCTTATAATGCTTAACTTTATTATTTAATTAATACACACAAAAATATGTGTAGCAATCTCCAGAACTTGAAAGATCTTCAGATCCTTAAAAAAATAAATAAATAAAAGTTATTACTCCAAATTTTTGGAAAGCCCTGGTGGCACAGTGGTTAAGGGCTTGGCTGCTAACTAAAAGGTCAGCAGTTCAAATTCACCAGCCTCTTCTTGAAAACCCTATGGGGCAGTTCTGCTCTGTCCTATAGGGTTGCTGTGAGTCGGGATTGACTTAATGGCAATAGTTTTTTGTTTTTTTTTTAAAGATTCCTTGTAAAATACTATTGTCTAGATTGTGATGCCATGGCAAAAGGAATTATATCCCCTAAGAAATAGTAAAACCCTTTGGGATATAGTTTTATAAATCATTTTTCAATAGGGTAAAATAAGCTACTCATTTTTAAATTCTTCTGTGTATAATTTTTATAGTATATTTTTTAATTAAAAATTGAGTATGAGTTCATTTTAGAAATAGTGGAGAGTATTTTAAAAAGTATAAAGTAATAAAAACAAACAAATCTAAAAGCAACATCAGTATTTTGTATCATCATTTATTATTTATATTGTGTGTATAAGCTTGAATAAATTTTTTTCAGTTATTTGTGTATCTTGATACTTTTACTCGTGTTATTAAATATTTTTCAAAAATATGATTTTAGTTGTCCAATATACCAGGCTATGGTACAGAATTCAGTTTTATCATTTCTTTATTTTAGAACCGTATGGTTATTTCCAAATTTTTGCTAAAATAAATATCTGTGCATGTCTTTGATTATATCCACAAGAAACAAAGTCTAGAATTGGTAAAAAGTAACACATGAAAATCTCTTACAAAAAGTTAGGGTTATTTGATTCTCATTGATTGTATAAGAGAGATCCCATTTAATCCCACTTATCTTAGTCTGGATTCTCTAGAGAAGCAAAACCAGTAAAGTGTGCATATGTGTATCTCTACATACATATATATATAGAGAGAGACAGAGAGAGAAAGAGAGAGAGGGAGATTTATATAGAGCAAATGGCACACATACTTGTAGAGACTGGAAAGTCCCAAGTCCGTGGGTCAGGCATCAGGCTAAAGGCTTTTCGTGACTCCCATAGCTACAGGAGCTGATGGAGCCAATATCGGCAGGCCATATGGCAGGCTGCTGGCTCATGATCTGTGGATGCTGACGAACCCATGATCAGCAGGCTGCTGGCTCTACTCCCAAGAATCAGAGGTCAGATGATGACAAGCCAAATGCAGGATCCAGACCACAGAGAAAGCCCGAGAGCTTTGCCAAAAAGTCCATATATATTGGATACAGCCCACACCCCCAAGGAAACTCCCCTTCATCTGACTGGCTGGTCATAGAGATCTCATCATGGGAGTGATAACATTATATCAAATCTCATCATGGAGGTGTGATTACATCATTACATACATAACTGGGAAACTACATCATAACTGCCAAACCACTGAGAATCATGGCCCAGCCAAGTTGACACTTAACCTTAACAATGACAGTCCTCCCCTTGTCAACTTGTCACCTGTACACATCTCTTTAAAACATACATAATATCTAAATAAATAAAATGATAAAGTCATACTTGGGCCTAACATGATACAACTAACACACATACAACCAAAAATACACTAGCCCTGTTTACATCTTATATTTTATAAGTGAAAGAAATAAAAATATTTGATGTGCACTTACAGGGAAGAAACGTGCGTAACAATTACAGTCCTTGTTTCTGCAACTAGTCTGTGGTTGTAACTGGTATTTGGAACTACCTTCTTCCACTACCCATTCCGTATCCCCTTTGCCCTCAGCAAGCACCTCAGCTGGTCACAGTTCTTTGCCTGGTAGGGTGACTCAAACTTTCATTCCTAAAAGGTCTGGGCCATTAGTAGTCATGTCAGAAGTGAGTTGCTGTAGTTTTCCATTGACTTTAATTACATGGCATGGTAGTAATAAGAGATGTCTTAAGGATCTCCTGTATTCCAGACACACTCCTTTTTGATCAGTTTGATCAATCACAGCAGCCAATACAGTAACCCCTTTCTTTGCCTATTGGTCGAGAGGCATGAGGAGCCCAAAGTGGTCCGGTGGCATTCTTAACTTCCAGCGTGTCTCCTGGTGGGAGCATTCCTCCCTTTGGACATGAACAGCATAGCATTGTGGGGACAGGAAGCAAAAATTCTGCAAGTGGGTCACTAGGGGTAATAGTGAAATGAATGATGTCACTCCCATTTCCACCCCATGATTCCTGGACCCATGAATCCTAGCTATGGGAGAAACAGCACCATATATTGGATGCTGGTTTAAAGCATACAAAGCCTCCTGGAAAACAATGCCCCAACCTTTGAAGGTATTGCCACCTAACTGGCACATTAATTGTGTCTTTAGAAGGCCATTCCATCATTCTATCAAGCCAGCTGCTTCAGGATGATGGGGAACATGGTAAGACCAGTGAATTCCATAAGCATGGGCCCACTGCTGCACTTCATTTGCTGCAAAGTGAGTCCCTTGATCTGAGGCGATGCTGTGTGGAATACCATGATGGTAGACAAGGCATTTTGTAAGTCCACGGACAGTAGTTTTGGCAGAAGCATCGTGTGAAGGGAAGGCAAATCCGTATCCAGACTGTCTATTCCAGTAAGAACAAAACACTGCCCTTTCCATGATGGAAGTAGTCCAATGTAATCAACCCCGCCACCAGGCTGCTGGCTGATCACTTTGAGGAATAGTGCCATATCACGGACTCAGTATTGGTCTCTGTTGCTGGCAGACTGGGCACTCAGCAGTGGCTGTAGCCTAGTCAGCTTTGGTGAGTGGAAGTCCATGTTGCTGAGCCCATGCATAATTTCCATCCCTGCCTCCATGGCCACTTTGTTCATGAGCCCATTGGGAAAAGACAGGAGTGGCTAGGGAAAGAGGATGACTGGTTTCCACAGAATACGTCATCCTATCCATTTGACTGTTAAAATCATCCTCTGCTGAGGTCACCCTGTGGTGAGCATTCTCATGAGACACAACCATCTTCACTTCTTCAGCCCATTCAGAGAGGTCTATCCACATACCTCTTCCCCATACCTCCCTGTCTCCAATTTTTCAATCATGTTCCTTCTAAGTCCCTGGCCATCCAGCCAAACCATTGGCCACAGTCCATGAATCAGTATAGAATCACACATCTGGCCATTTAGCCTTCCAAGCAAAGTGAACAACCAGATGCTTGAAGTTCTGCCCATTGGGAGGATTTCCCTTCAATGCTGTCCTTCAGGGAGGTCCCAGAAATGGGCTGTAGTGCTATCACTGTCCAATTTCAAGTGGTCCCTGCATATTACACAGAACCATCTGTAAACCAGGCGCGAGTTTTCTCCTCCCCAGTCAACTGATCATAAGAACTCCCCATGAGGTCATAGGTGCAGACTGGGAGACATAAGGTAATGTGGCAGGAGTGGAGATCATGGGCGTTTGGACCACTTCATCATGCAACTTACTTGTTCCTTGAGATCCTGCTCGGACCTGATCTCATATATACCACTTCCATTTAATAACAGAGTGCTGCTGTGCATGTCCGACTTTATGACTCTGTGGGTCAGACGATACCCAGCGCATGATGGGCAGCTCAGGCCTCATGGTGACTTGGTGGTCCATGGTTAAGTGTTCAGCCTCTAACAAGCCAAAGTTGTTTCTCAAAAGCAGAGTAGTTATCTTCAGAGGATGCCAGGACTTTACTCCAAAATCCTAAGGGTCTGTGCTGTGATTCACCAATAGGTGTCTGCCAAAGACTCCAAACAACGTCTATATCTGCCACTGACACTTCAAGCACCATTGGATCAGCTGGATTATATGGCCCAAGTGTCAGAGTGGCTTGTACAGCAGCCTGAACCTGTTGCAGAGCTTTCTCTTGTTCTGGGCCCCACTCAAAACTAGCAGCTTTATTTCCTTAACTTTAGATAGAATATCTTGACATGCCCAACACCATTGGACCCCTGGAAATTTCACCGAGGTGGAAGATGCCTGAAATTTTGTTGGATTAATTTCCCACTCTCTGTCACGCAAATGGTTTCCCAATAAATCCAGAGTCATTGACACCTCTCCTTTACTAGGTCTAGTCAGCATAATGTCATCAATGAAAAGCACCAGTGTGACATCTTGTGGACTGAATTATGACACAGGGCTGGACAGTTGATATATCCTGAAGTAGGACATTGAAGGTGTATTGCTGGCCTTACCAGCTGAAGGCAAACTACTTATGGTGGTCCTTCAAAACAGGTATGGAGAAAAAGACATAAGCCAGATCAATAGCTGTATACCAGGTACCAGGAGATATACTACTTTGCTCAAGCAATGAAATAACATCTGGAACAGCAGCTACAATCAGAAACACTACCTGATCAAGTTTTCGATAATCCACTGTCATTCTCTGAGATCCATGTTTTTTTCACAGGCCAAATAGGTGAGTTGAATGGGGATGTGGTGGGAATCACCACCTGTGCATCCTTCAAGTCCTTGATAGTGGCAGTAATCTCTGCAATTCCTCCAGGAATGCAATATTGCTTTTGGCTTACTATTTTCCTAGGTAGGGGTAGTTCTAATGGCTTCCATTTGGCTTTTGCTACAATAATAGCCCTTACTCCACATGTCAGGGATCCAATGTGTGGGTTCTGCCAGTTGCTGAGTATGTCTTTTTCAATTTTGCATTCTGGAACTGGGAAAATCACTATATGATTTGTTCAGGGACCCAGTGGGCCCACGGTGAGACAGAAATGAGCTAAGACTCCATTAATAACCTCTCCCTATGCTCCTCCTCTGACTGGTGGGCCACAGTGACATTTTGGGTCCCCAGGAATTAATGTGAGTTCAGTGCCAGCATCCAGTAATCTCCCAAAAAGTCTGATTATTTTCTTTTCCCCAGTGTATAGTCACACTTGTAAAAGGCCGTAGATCCCTTTGGGGAAGGCTGGGAGAAAGATTAACAGTATACGTTTTTGGCAGTGTAGTGGAGTCCTTCCTTAAGGCGACCCAGCCTCCCCTTCATTCAATGGGTTGTGGGTCTTTAAACTCACTCAAGTCTGGGAAGTGACTGAGGGGCCATGACTCTCTATACTGGTGATTCAAGTTAGACTGTTGTTCACTTGTCCTAGAATTCCTTTGCTTATACAGAGCAAACAAATATTCAATAGATTTCCCATCTATTTTACTCGTAGAGACACCACGACTAAGTAGTCAATGTCATAAGTCCATATAAGTCAGACTATTCTGATAACTGCTTTGATTCTGCTGTCTGTTATGGTAACCATGCCCACCTCGTCTTTGTTGACTGAGTGCTGCCACTTGGCCCCTACCACACAGGGTCCAATCAGCCCCACTGTAGTTGTTGTTGTGTGCTGTCGAGTTGACTCCAACTCATAGTGACCCTATAGGACAGAGTACAACTGCCTCTTAGGGTTTCCAAGGAGTGGCTAGTAGATTTGAACTGCCAACCTTTTGGTTAGTAGCCTGAGCTCTCAATCACTTTGCTACCAGGGCGCCACTGTAGTTAGGTGTCTTAATTCAGTTAGGGAAACTCCCATTGTCAAATCTGACTTACATAAAATAGTAATTACAGCAGTCTTCAAGATGCTGGGACTCCCTTCACAAATTTGTTCCTCACCGTTGTGATAAAAGGAATGTCCTCTGGTCACTCCATGTGTGAGTCTGTGGGCCTAACCTGATAAATCCACTCTAACACGCCAATTTCCCTAAGCCTTTGGATACCTTCTTCTACCATATACCAAGGCAGGTCTAGTACTTAAGTTGATTTAGTGTAGGCCACTGAATAATCCATGCTTCAGCAACCCAACCAAATAAACGATTAGATCCTTTGCTAACCTCCGGAGCTGTAACACTCAGTGAAGAATCTGTGCATAATGGGCTCATATGAATAAACTCAGACTGATCCAACTTTATGTTCCTTGCACCATTATCCCATACCCTTAACAGCCATTCCCACACATATTCCCCAGGTTTCTGTTTGTACATATTAGAAAAGTCAAACAGTTCTTTGGGAGTGCAGCATACCTCCTCCTGGGCCACACTTTGTACTTCATTTTTTGGGGTTCGCTGGGACATAAGTCTAGTTATAGGTCTAGAAGCCAAAATGGGTAGTGGGGGTGTGTTTTGAGACCATTCAGCAATGTCTTGTAAAGCATCTGCCTCAGGTGACACCCCAGACAATGACTGAGACAACGGCTCTTCAGACACAGCTGAGTTAATCTCACCAGATGGGGGTGGAGGGGCTAATGGTTTTGTTGGCAGGAGTGATTCAATGCAATTTAGGGGCTCAGTGTCCCCAGCTTCCTGATTATCTGCAATATGTCCCCATACCAAGTTTCAGGATCCCATTTCTTCCCAATGAATGCCCTCACTTTAACTTCAGACCCCATTCAAGGTTGGGAATTCAATTGGTGTGTAATTCTGCCACTTTTACGATAAAGCTATGGATTTGGTTTTTGACAATATCAGTTCTGCTAGTACAAGAAATAAGACTTTCTTTCAGGACACAAATGGCAACTTTGAAGTTGTTTATGTGGCGCTTGAACTTTGACTCTCAATCCCTGAGCTCTCTTTCTTTCACCATTTTACCTAGCCAAAGTAGGACCAACGGACCAGCTTCCTTTACTTATTCTGGCAAAATTGTAGAAAGGTACCAAACATGCAATTATCCAGAGCCTCGCCTCTCATCAATACTTGATTTACTGGTTGTAATATTTTGCATATTTCTATTGCCACCTCAAGGCCGGGGATTAGCCGTGCCCTCTTTACTATTGGAAGCAGAGTCAGCAACATCTTTAAGGATAACCAGACTTGAGAACTAATTTAGAAACTTACAATTTTGTTTCTCTAGAACCACTCTCGGTACCAAATGTCTTAGACTGGGTTCTTTAGAGAAGCAAAGTCAGTGAAGTATATATATATATATACATATATATACAGAGAGAGAGAGAGAGAGATTTGTATCAAGGAAATGGCTCACACAGTTGTAGAGCCTGGAAAGTCTCAACTGCATGGATCAGGTGTCAGGCTGGGGGCTTCTCCTGACTCACATAGCTGCAGGGGCTAACAAATCCAAGACTGGCAGGTCAGATGGCAGGCTGCTGGCTCAAGTCCCAAGAACTGGGGGTCAGATGATGATGACCCAAATGCAGGATCCACAGCAGAGCAAAAGCCAGCGAGCTTTGCCAGAAAGTCCACATACACTGAATGCAGGCCACACCCCCAAGGAAACTCCCTTTCAACTGATTGGCTGCTCACAGCAGATCTCATCATGGAGGTAACTGCATTATTACATAACTGCCAAACTACATCATAATTGCCAAACCACTGAGAATCATGGCCCAGCCAATCTGACACAACCTTAACCATCACATATAATTTGTATTGGTTTTTCTTTTTCTAAATAATACAGGCTTTTATCTAAATATCAACATGCTTTAAAGAACAAGTTTGTAAGCTCTGATTTATTTGTCCATGTAAGCAATCTTCATAAAGTATAAAGGAAACCAAGTCTGATTGAAATTCTTTAGGCCAAATTCAGCTTTGTTAGAAAATCAGATTGTGGGATATTAAAAGATGATTTAAATAAATTTAAAAAAAATTCACTCAACTTTCCAGGTCCAATTAGAATGAACACATCTTTCCTGTAGTCACAGTTAAGCACTCCCCCCTTGTCATTTCCATACCTCATTTAGAAATTATAATGCCATTCCGTATTTACGCTCAGCAGACTCTCCCCAATAAATGATGACCTTCTTAAAGTTAATGGCCACATCTCCATCATTTCTATCCCTAACATGCAGCAGAGTCCTTAACTAACCAATAAAGACTGCTGGAATGAAATCCACAAAACATTCTCTGCCATAAATGGAAAAAAATATAGAATTTAAAGACCACTGATTTCTGAGGAAGCACTATGTCAGGACCATGCAAGAAAATTATGCTACATATTTAAAAGATGAAAATTTAATACAGGGAACTGCTTATAGAGGTATTGGAAGGATGGAGAACAACTAAAAATAGGAACACTAAGGAACACGGATAACAAGTTCCGAAGCCAGCTCCCACCCCTAGATGAACAGCGGGAATAAAGGCAGCAGATTGGGGCTATCAGAACTAGAAGCTCAGAGGAGGGGCGAGTGCAAATAGGACCAGAACCCCTGAGTAGGTGGCAGGGGGCTGCAGAGCTGGTGTGGGTACCTCAGAGGGCTGCAATATGGCTGCTTCCGGGAGTTTTAAAGAAGCTAGCAGCTGGAACCGGCTACTGACAGGGTGACTCAACGTTACTGGGGCGACACTGCCTGTATCAGCAAGCAGACAGGAAGGAGCACGTGCTCTCACCCCTTCTTCTGCCTTCTAGTTCCACTTTAGCACCAGAGGTGGCAAAACCTGAACTCCCTGGACGGAGCAAATGTTTAATTGCTCATCTGATAGCTAAAAGGCTGGTGGCCCTAGTATAGCCATAGGCGTCTCGGAAGAAAGGCCTGGCAATCTACTTCCAAAAAAATCAGCCATTAAACACCTTGCGGAGCACAGTTGTATTCTGACACACATGGGGTCTCCACAAGTCGGAACTGATGCCACAGCAACTTGTTTGGTTGTTTGTTTTATTATTAGCAGACCAACTAACTAAACAAAAATGTGTTTTGTCGTGCCCCAGGCCCAGCATCAAAGAAGAGTATAGGAATGTGGATTTGTTGCTGAGAGACAAAGACCATCTAACTGGCTGAAATGCTAGTCGTAATACTTGGCAAGTAGCTGTGATCTTAGCATCTAAGGACAATGTCATAATAAAGCAGAGTGACACAGAGAGCCTAAAGTCCTAGGAGTCCTGAGTCTATGCCTTGGCTCTGCAGCTTCCTAACTGTGCGATGTGGGCCAAGTAACTCATCCTCCTGAATCTTGTTTTCCTTACCCAAAAACATAATAAGAATAAGGATAATCGTGTTTACGTGGCAACACTGTTATGAAGCTCAAATGTTACCAAAGCGCTATTTGAAACATGAAGTGTTAGAAACAGTGTTAACATTTCAGAGGGGCCCTGGTGGCACAGTGGCCGCCATATAGGGACAGATAGAAAACAAGTACAGCAGAGCAGTTACGATGCTGGCTCTGGAGCCAGGATGCCCGAGTCGGAACACAGCTCTGCCAAATCCTAGCATCTGCAGCCTTGGGGGGAATCCTCAACTCTCCATGCTCGGATTTCCTTAATTATAAAATGGAATCAATAAGAGTACCTACATCACAGGATTAAAGCAGTTAACACATTTAGAGTGCTCAGAATAGTGCCTGGCTCCGAACAGAAACAGAACAGTAAGAGGTACCTTCAGTCCCTCGTGGCTGTTAATACTTCTAAATATTATCATAAATATTATTATTGTTTCAATGATAAAACATCTCCCTGCAACAGGCTTAACATTAAATTAAGAAGATATAGCCTTCATATTCAGTGATTTCTATTTTTCATAAGGCAAGCACATGCTGTAGGAATATAACCTGGGCGGCAGAAACGAGAGGGCCATGCTTTGCGCTTTGGTGGCAGCTTCGCTATACTGCCATGTGCGTCAGTCAGTGGTCACGAATCTCATCTCAGGGGCAGCAGCCAACCAGGCCTTCTACGTGTTGGCGTCTCCCCCTTGGCCAAGCCAATGCCTCATACCCACTGGGTCCCAGAAAGTAAGTGATTATTGAGTAAAGGAATACAAGCTGACGGCTATGACTTTAGATAGTAATTTTAAAAAATCCATTTAAATAAAACAACATATAGTTAACGAGGTGGCTAAGACAGAATGAACTTTTCTCATCAATAAACTGAGGGTAGAAACTAACAAATAAATGAAATAAAAGACAAAGAGAGCAACATTTGAAGACCGAAAATTCGATTTCTGAAAGGAAATGTTTCTTCCCAGGTCATTAAAAATGGAATGGTGACATTCTATTTAAAGACACAATTTTTCAGAAATTTTATTCAATTTTTTATTTATAGTCAAACTTCCTAGTGTCTCCTTCCCTTTTTTATGTTCTAATGTACTTTATAAAATGATCATCATTCCCCACCACGTCCTGGCTTCCCTTCTTTCTACTTTACATACTGAACAAGCCCAAAATCCCCAGTTAGACATTGTAAGCCTTTTCAGAGCTGAAACACTGGCTAGGTCCAATTTATGAAGAGTGTTTGCTCAGCCACCAAGGATTTTTGCTTTTCACATTAAATGGCTGATTTGCCACTACCCATCTGTGAGGCACTTCTGCCCAGCTGCAACGGAAAAACAGTTAAATTTCTAATTACATACGGGAAGGTAATATACATGGCAGCCCACTCGCAGCTGCAAATCCTGTTTGCTTCTTGCCAGGCCTGGGCCTGACCCTGCCCACCAGTTCTCTACTCACGGTATCTCCTCTGTGATTCCTACAAGGAGCTGGTAGCTCACACGAAATAGCTTGTCCCACCAAGGTAGAGCGTAAAGTGTGGATTAGCAGAGTCGGCTGTGGTGCTTCCTTCTTTGTGTCTAACTCAACAGAGAAACCCGCGTTCACTAAGGAAGAAAGGAAGCAGTGCAGCAGGAAGCAGGATGGGGACCTGAAGAGCCTGTCAGTCCGAGTCAGGTCTTCACTGTGTTCCAAATACTGCCCATGGAATTCCCTGAGCAGCAATCCAGATTTCAAAGTCCTAGTATGGGTACAAAACTCTGATAAGCTGTACAAAGAAAAATTGGAGAACGTCTACCAGGAGCTGTGCTTTACAAAGATAAATATCAGTGAGTTGGGACACAACAGTTGGGATTCTATACATCACGCCTTAAACCCATGTTCATAAATTGTTCTCTTACATTCATGACATTAGGAGGACTGAATACTGTCAGTACTAAAGTAAAATGGGACTACGATGACAATGTGATACCCTCCAAAGGGCCACATTAAGAAGAAAGTTGTGATCTAAGTCATAAATTTCACTTCTAAAAACACATCATTTTTTTTCTGTTATTGTTATAAAGTTTGCTTTTATTAACCAGTTGCCATCAAGTCAATTCCAACTCATGGTGACCTCATGTGTGTCAGAGTAGAATTGTGCTCCATAGGGTTTTCAAAGGCTAATTTTTTGGAAGCAGATCTCAAGATCTTTCTTCCAAGGCACCTCTGGGTAGACTCGAACTTCCAACCTTTTGGTTAGCAGGCCGAGCGTGTTAACCATTGGTACCACCCAGGGACGCCTTGCTTTTATTAGGACGGTTCATGCAGTAGAAAAAGCACTTGATTGAAAGCTGAGGCCAGTTGTTCTTATCTTAGGTATCAGTCATTATAGAAAGACAGGTTATACAGGACTCTAAACACTAGAAGCATTCAAGAAATTGGGTTTTCCTAAAGCATTTTTACTTAATAAGATATAATTTTAAAAATCATTCATTGTAGTACAATGACAGATACATTGACCAATGGAACAGAATTGAGAACCCAGATGTAAATCCATCCACCTACGGTCACCTGATCTTCGACAAGGGCCCA
>NW_004443959.1:22320214-22339728 GCF_000243295.1 Trichechus manatus latirostris | reverse complement strand
ATGTTGTGGGGTTGTTAACCAATGTCATAAAACAATATGTGTACTACTGTTTCATGAGAAACTATTTGTTCTGTAAGCCTTCACCTGAAGTACAATTTAAAAAAAAAATCACTCATTGTAATAATTTAAAGGCTTTTGATCTAGCACACAATACAAGGTAATGGTGCAGGCTGGCTGGCTTTCAATAACTGATCAGAGATAGCAGGAGTCCACACAGCGATGGGGACATTTAGAGTCTAAAGGACTGTCTCTGGAAGGCCCTGCAGTCTCAGCAGCAGCAAGACACTCTGGCCTATCTTCATTAACCCATCATTATGAGTTTTTCTACCAGAAATATGACCAACTTATATTTCAATAGAAGTGGCCAACTGACATGTACATAAGCTTACATATCTATGGTGAGATGCAGCTTTTTAAAACAAAAGGCTTAATATCTAACAAGTAGTTTATTAAAAAGGAGCCTTGGTTGCATAATGGTCAAGACAAGCGCTCAGCTGCTAACTTAAAGGTCAGTGCTTCGAACCCACCAGTTGCTTCACAGGAGAAAAGCCCTGGCGATCTGCTCCTAGAAAGATTACAGCCTAGGAAGCCCTATGGGGCAGTTCTACTCCGTCCTGTAGCATCTCTATTCGGAATTGACTCGACGGCACACAAGGACAATGGTTCATTAAAATGACACTCTTGAAGTGTTCCTGTGCTTCCTATTACAGTAAGACCTGAGAAAGCTGGAACCTGTGTAAGGCGGAAACCTGGCAGAGAAGGAAAACTCACACACATTTTCCACTAACAGAGAGCAATGGACAAGTGGTAAGACTGCACCCTGTCAAAGACGAAAAACTTGTGAGACCCAGGAAAAAAGGCAGTCCCGTCAAGTTCCGGATCTCACAGGTTTCACTGTACATCCCACTGTAGTGAAAAACAAACAACAATATCAGAACATGATTCAATCTTAAATTTGTGTTAGTTCATTTTTTAAAGTGTCTTCATGCTCTTTTTTAGAGTCTGCCACTTCTTAAGAAATAGGCCAGAAAAATCCCTCCCAGGATCCAAGGTGAGAAATTTACAAGTAATTATCTCCACATGGCTCATAAAAACCACTTCAAACCCTTCACCACCTCACTCTAAAAGGTTCATAGCCTTGAAACTATAATGACTTTGACAGCTGGTAAGGTTATGTAGACCCCCTTTTTTTTTGCTTTCAATGTAACTGTGCTCTATAGCTTCTTTTTAATCCTTGAAATTGGTTTTTGGGCTAAAGGTTGCCTATAACCTGGAAATCCTAACAAATCTTATTCACCGAAACAAAACCAACCAACAAAACTAAACTAGGAGAAGCGTCTACACTTGTAATTTTACGCTGCAATAAAACTGTAAAAGAAATACGAGAAAGAGATGCACACGAAAGTGCTAAACTCCCTTAGGAGGGAAGTTTTCAATGGTTAGAATGGGAAGATGGATGGTTTCCATCAAAATAAAAGGAAGACGAATTCAATCGTTCTATTAGAAGACACTCTGATCCTCAATATCATATTCAAAGTTGAATCAAATAGTTTCATTCATTTAATTTAAAAGCCTGTTTTAGATGATTCTAAGTTACCTTGATTTCATTAATATGGTTAATATTAATATAAATTTCTGACATCTGTAATGCCACTGAACTGCAATTTGATATCAGAATAAAATTTGAATAATATGGTATTTAAATACACCAACACACACACACACACACACACACACACACACACACACACACACACACACACACACCCCACATGGCACAAGGCTTGGTCAAAATGGTTAGGTCCAGGTCCTTCTTAATCCAAAAATACCTTTATAATTTGGGCAAGAGAGTCACAGTTCCAGAAATCTATTTCTGAGAAAGTTGGACTTAATTTTTTTTCATAAAGTGAATATCTGTTAGTGTCTTCCTAATTCCCTCCTAAAAGTAAAAATAAGACAATCTGTTGGCACACATACGAGTTTATATTCCTCATGATGTTGCTACTAAATAACACACAGAACTTCATGACCACCTGGTTTATCTTCCTGGTTTGAAAGAAAGATGAATTTATTGTTTATAACACCCTCTAAGTACAGTATTCCACAGAGAGGTATAAACATATATGTTACAGTAAATGAATGTGTTATCAAGAAATACCACCAAAACAGTATTGGTTGCAGAAACTCAGACTTATTGATACTTAACCATGTCCTCCTCTTTTAACCCTCAAGAAGGTCATGAAACTTATAAGACTACAGGAGTCTAGTATCCAAAAGATGGACTTGCCAGTACCCTCATACACCCACATGGAGGGTTCCCAGTCACCGGTTCATGTGGTCGACTTTTCATCACAGGCTACAAGGGAAACTAATTATGTAAGAGATTTTGCACTAAAAACCACAAACAAACAAAAACAGATTCTCAACGGAGTTTAACACTCAACTGTCAAAAGCATCACTTTCTATTTCTACAATTTACCTCATCTATTATAATTACCATCTTTTAAATACTACAGTTGCTTTGTACTCTAATGCAAATAATGTTTGTTGATCTTGCAATAAGCACATACAATGAAAAAAATACCATTCAATATAAGAGATCACTGCACCAACCTTTAAATATTATCTGCCAACATCCCTACTATTCTCATGTTAGTTTGTGTTGACAGTTTAAGACAGACTAATATTCTTTCATAGTTGTCTAAGCTAGAGATACAACCGAGCCTCTCAAATACAGACCACTTATGAACAAAGATGGAAACATTCTAAACAAAGTATTAGTCAATCAAATCCACTAGGGTATTAAAAAGAACATTGTAATCAAATAGTGTATATACCATAAATTCCAGAATGGCTTAGCATTAAAAAAAAAAAAAGTAAAAGTATAACTGATAAATGAAAGGAGGTAAGAATAGGATTTTTATAATAGATATCCCCAAAGAAGCATAAAATTCAAAACATATTCTTGATAAGAATCTCTTCACAAAATAGGACTAAAATATCTTTAACATAAAGAAATCTTTCTGAACCCCAGTGCAAACATACTTAACGTGACATGCTAGCAGCATTCACCCACGTAAAAGTTACTCACACTTCTCATATATAAACACACACAATACCCTCTGCTCAGAGCTGTGGCTACTGATAGGGTCTCTGGGATTTAGGGGCAACTCTTGGAAGATTCTCATTTCCTCTGTAAGGTTTGGGTTATAGTTTTTATTCTTTTATAGAATAAACACGTTTTATATGTTTTATGTGGTTCAAAAATAAATACATATATTTTTTCAAAATTAAGAAAAATAATGCACAATTTTTTAAAAAATCAGGAAGTCCAAATCAACATCTATGAAGTGAAGGTCTTTCAAAACCCTGAGCAAATTGTATTTCAGCAAAGTGTAAGGGTGCATCAAGGAATTAATCTCAAACTCCTTTCGACCAGATCCCATCAAAAGAGCCACTGAGAACAACACTATTTATGGAGAGTTACCTGAAGGATATAGTCAAACAATTCCTCTAATAATTGAAAATCTACATCTAGCCTCTAACCCAACCACTGCAGAGTTGGCACGTGTATTGTATCTTTTCCCGGCAAATAATGTTTTTACTGAATTTCAGGCCTTTGGTGTGACTCCTTCAGCCTATACCGAGACACTTGGGAACACGAGGGAGAATTCCTGGAAGCCGGTTACCACAGTTATGGCCACGATGTTGTACAGAGCCTTGGGCCCTGCAGCACTTTAGAGTCTCTCCATGAAAACCCAGCAGGGACATTTCTGCTGGTTTTAGTACCACGTATAGTTGTTCTTCAGGAAAAACAAACAGGCATTTGTTTTTATTTAATGGACACATGAATCACGTAATTGATCTTTCTCCGTTTTATTTGGACCACTAAAACTTAGATCTAAATCTCTGGTCTACCTCAAACTTTCCCAGCATTTTTTATCAATAGGTCAAGCTGATTTCATTTTTCTTTTAAATTTTGTTTCCCTTTAATGTGTGGCATTAGATCTATGAGCTGTCTTTTATTAATTTCTGAATAAGGAATGATAAAGAAATAAGTAAATATATACACTCATATATATATAAACCAAAAACCAAACCCATTGCCATCGAGTCGATTCTGACTCATAGCAAACATATAAGGCAGAGTAGAACTGCCCTATAGGGTTTCCAAGGAGTGCCTTGTGGTTAGCAGCCCAACACATAACCACTATACCACCAGGGTTTCCTCTCTCTCTGTCTCTCTCTCTCTATATATATATAAACAAAATATAACATTGAAGTTCCCATTATGTGAAAATCCATTTCTCCAAATAACTCTTTTTTTTTAGTTAATTAATTGAGGGTTTACTCTGCACCAAACACTGTTCTATGTGTTATTTAGTTCAAGTGACCAGCTTGACACATAGTAAACATATAATACGTGTTAACTATTCTAATCAACAATCCTGTGGCACAGCTGTTATCATTATCTCATTTTACAAATTTGAGTCTGAGGTTCAGAGGGTTTATGTGCTGTTGGACTTCAGAGTCAGCACTTTCAACCACATATCTAGGCGTTCCACGTTAAACGTATCTATCTGCCACAAGGAAATGCTGGTGGCAGAGTGGATGAGAGCTACGGCTGCCAACCAAAAGGTCAGCAGTTTGAATCCACCAAGTGTTCCTTGGAAACCCTATAGGGCAGTTCTACTCTGTCCTATAGGGTCGCCATGGGTCAGAATCGACTTGACAGCAACAGGAAGAAGAAGAAATCTACTACAAAGAATGTTTCTTTCATTGCAAATGGTTTTCAACTCTCTTAAGGATGATTTGGGCATGATGGATTATTTCAAGACTCCAGGAGGAAGTTATTAAATTCTAGTATTTGAAGATTTTTGACACATGCCCCTAAGAGTAATATACAGCAAGTATTAAATATTAAGATTTTTGACCAAACCTTTTTAAAATGGCAAAACATATCAAAATAAAGAGGGTGCTGTTTGGGAGAATCATGATCTATTTTTACATGGTTTATTCATTATTTGAAAGATACAAAATAAGAATTCACATCTTTTAGTTAGTTCAGACTTTTTATACTAAACTTTCTTAAATTATTAATCGAATTCATTATGACTAAGCCGGCAACACCAAAATAGTATTTAGTATCTCTAGAACACACAAGTCACAATAAAGGGGGTTAACTTAAACGTTCTCCTGTGGTCTTTGAGAGTTCTCTGAAATTTGAAATTTTCCAGGTTTTATACTAACCCAGCACAGTTTTCACCCTCCTTTAAAAGCTTCCCTTCTCCTTGGAATTCCTGTTAATATCAGAGTTCCTGCACAGAAAAAAGAAAAGAAAAAAAAAAAATGTAAAGCCACTCAAGAGGATACCCTTGTCCTATTCCTTTTTCCTTTCATCCATATTGCCAGGTTAAAGCATGAAACCATCTTAGTCACATCCATCTGGACAACAGAACAGGGTGCCAGCAAACTTCTGAAGTAGTCTGGCAATGTCACTTCCCTGAGACAGACTCATCTGTGAAGGAAGTACTATTTTCCAAAATAAAACAAAACACAAATTCTTTAAAGTGGGCAGTAAAAGAAACTATCCACACAAAGAAGGTCAACAAGACTGAGAATCTCTGGCTCTGGTCTCCCACGTTTACTTCCCTGTAGAAATTTCTCATTAATTATTGCCGCCAACACCATAGTGGCTGGAGAGCAGATGAAGATAATTAGCGGTCAATTCTATCTCCCTTTAAACACTCTGGTCCAAGCACGAACATACAGTGTCAGCCCCCTAAAGCATGGCTGAGAGCCGGCTGGCACATTAAAACAGGATGAGGTGCAAGGAAGATAAAAGTAGAAAATAAGATCCAAACAGATGGCTGAGTGTACAGTTTGTGGATCTCTGAAGAGCTCAGAGGTCCTGGCACATCCTATTCTCTTAGGTTCATCAGGTGAACGCTAGCACAGCACTCATTTCAGCAAGAACCAGGCATCTCCCAGGCCAGGTCTCAACCTGAGGTAAGAGTTCTCTTGTTTGTCTGGGGAGGGTCTGGCTTAGAAGTTCTGACCTGCTCTCCAAGGACCTACCACACCCCCGGATGATGACACAGGAACAGAACGAGCCCTGTAAGTGAGAACTTTTTGACCGCGTGCCAGGGCACTGCACGCCTTCAACAGCACAGAAGAGCGCCATTTAGATAGCTGTAGGAAAGGGGACTTCGTATAAACAAGGACTAGCCAAAAAGCCCTCTGAGAATGGCCAAGTTTTAAAATCTCCATTAACTAGAGTTGGGTTGTTTCAGGATTAGGGATTCTGCTTTTAAAGAACTTGCTTACCTCCTGGCCCTCTCTTCCGGTTCCCAGATGCTGTCAAGTCAAACCCAACTTACGGCAACCCCAGGTGTGTTAGAGCAGAACCGCGCTCCCTAGACTTTTCCATGGCTGAGTTTTTGGAAGCAGACTGCAGGCCTGTCTTCTGAGGTGCCTCTGGGTGGGTCTGAACTGCCGACCTTTCAGCTCGTGGTTGACCGCTTTACATCTGCGCCACTCAGGGACTCTTTCAGCACACCATCACTGTCCTAATCTGATTCTGCCTGCCTTTCCATTCCCAGCTTTCATAAACCTATCTTCTATCTTCCACTTCAAAACCACCAAGCAAATTAGATAGAGTACTTCTCCTCCTGCTCTCTCTCTCTTTCACACACACACACACACACACAAACACACACACACACATACCATGTGACTTGCCTCCTTGCTCTCAGCTCTGACCAAAATGCTGTTCCTCACTTCTTTACTGGGTTCGCTCATTGTTAAAGGTCAAGTCTTGTCCAGCCCCAACATCATCTCCAATCTCATGTCTCAACAGCGTCTTTCCTCCACACATACTGGCTTCTTTCATTTCTTTGTACATACCGTACTCCCATCTGTCACAAGATCTTTGCAGATAATGCTCTCTCCTTCCAGAATGTATGTCCTCTCTTATTTTTCATTTGCATCTTTCAGATCTCAGCCTAAGTATCTCTTCCACAGGGAGAGCTTCTCTGATCTTCCTAGTCTATGTAAGGCAACATTTACATATGACATAATAGAGTCACATAGCTTCCCTCAGAATACTCACCCTGGTTTGTAATGGATATTTGATAGTAGGATTGTTGGACTAATGTCTAACTCTCCCACTATACTGAAGTTCCACACTAGCAAGCCTTGTCTTGCTTTGTACATAACCACAGTCCCAGGGAAGTGATCCTAACATAGGAGGTACAGAATAAAAGTTTAGTGCTGAATTGGGGACAAATGCCATAGGGTAGATGGAGCAAATGGGTACTCAAGCAGTATCATTTGTTGAATGGCAAAACCACACTTTTGGCCACATTAACATGTCCTATGCAAATATTTGTTGAAATAAATAAATGAATTAATTAGAGAATTCCACAATGACTTTGGTTTTTAAATTAGGGGATTTGAATCTTCCAGATACCCATTAATATGGAAACGTAAACCCTGAGTGAGTAGCACACTTTTTTTTAACCCATTAGCAGGTGTTTGAATAACTTACTAATAATGCATACACATAAATTATGACAGTGTGTAATGATGGCAGGAAATACAAAGGAAGTGGGATCAGAAAAGAGAACAGTAAGACAGATGTGACATAAATTAACGCTTGTGAATAAGAGAATTGGCCTCATTTCTTTTTAAATATCTGTGCTATCCTCCTAAACAAATATATTTTTGCATATGGGGCAGTTCTAAAGATCTATATATTTCAAAAATCAATATATTTTTGACAATAAAGAATATATACGGTTGTGAAAAGTCATAGGTATTCCACAGCCATTTATGTCTAAATGAGCAGTTCATCTGCCTAAGCTTAGGAATCTAAGGTCCCATACGGTTTATGTACTCTCCAACTTGGTGTATCAACCACTGGCAGTGTAGTCTTTACACTAAGACATGTAATATAAAACCATGGCAGCAGATACTTAAATACTTTTACAAACGTACAGACTTTAAGAGCTGGAAGAGATGGCAGAGATGAGCAGTTAGTCTACAGAGAAGGATTCAGTGGAAGACATGGATGTTCAAAGCTAACACAGTGTTTTCTGTCTTGTTTCTTCTCCATTAGCCCCTTCCTGCATTTTCCAGTCCCCCTGTCTTGTTCCCAGCCCCCATCACCACTAAATCTACACTAAGCAACTCTAATCCATTACCTTTGAGTCAATTACAACTCATAGCGATCCCACAGGACAGAGCAGAACTGCCCCATACGGTTTCCAAGGTTGTAATCTTTACAGAAGCAGACTGCCACATCTTTCTCCCATGGAGCAGCTGGTGGGTTCCTTCTACCAACCTTTCAGTTAGCAGCTGAGCACCTAACCACTGTACCACCAGGGCTCCAGCCTAAATCCTCTACAATGTATTGCTGTCAAGTTTCCGATCTTTCTACTTCAGTAAGTTATATATGAGGCAAAACATGCAAAACTTTGCAAGCCTAAAAAACGCGAACCAGTCAAAGCGCATTAGTAATAAAACAATTTCTTTTTCATGATATTTATTTAAAATGTTTTCAGTTTCTTTATGTTGAGATGTAATCCATACTGAATGCTGCAGCCTTTGCTCCTCATCAGTAAGTGCTTCCAGTCCTCTTAGCTTTCAGCAAGCAAGGTTGTGTCATTTGCATACTGCAGGTTGTTAATGAGTCTTCCTCTACTCCTGATGCCATTTTCTTCTTCATATAGTCCAGCTTCTCAGATTATCTGCTCAGCATACAGACTGAATAATTATGGTAAAAGGATACAACCCTGATGCACACCTTTCCTGACTTTAAACCACGAAGTATCCTCTTGTTCTGTCTGAATGACTGTCTCTTGGTTTACATACAGTTTCCTTATGCTATTCTGTCTATCCCTGGAGACTTGCTTTTCACCAATGCCTTCAGTGCAGCTTAGATTTCTTCTTTCAGTACCATCAGTTCTTGATTACATGCTACCTCCTGAAATGGCTGAACGTCAACCAATTCTTTCAGGTACAATGACTCCGTGTATTCCTTCCATCTTCTTTTGATGCTTCCTGCGTTGTTCAATACTTTGCCCATAGAATACTTCAAAATTGCAGTATGGATTACACCTCAACATAAAGAAAACAAAAATCCTCACAACTGGACCAATACACAACATCATGATAAACAGAGAAAATACTGAAGTTGTCAAGAATTTCATGCTACTTGTGTTGTAGTTAATTAATGCTTCTATAAAAATACAAGTGGATGCCTTTAACAAACAGAAATTTAGTTTCTCACAGTCTAGGAGGCTAGAAGTCTGAATTCAGGGTGCCTGCTCCACGGGAAGGCTTTCTCACTCTCTCAGCTCTGGGAGAAGGTCCTTATCATCAACCTTCCCCTGGTCTAGGAACATCTCAGTGTAGGGACCCCGGGTCCAAAAGACACACTCCACTCCTGGCGCTTCTTTCTTGGTAGTATTAGGTCCCTTTACTCTCTGTCTGGTTTTCTCTTTTACATCTCAATAGAGACTGACTCAAGATACCACCTAATCCTGTAGATTGAGCCCTGCCTCATTAACATAACTGCCTCTAATCTGCCTCATTAATACCACAAAGGTTAGGATTTACAACGCATAGGATAATCTCATCAGATCACAAAATGGTGGACAACCACACAATACCGGGAATTATGGCCTAGCCAAGTTGATACACAATTTTAGAGGACACAATTCAATCTATAACATTTTGGATCTACAATCAATACCCATGGAAGCAGCAGTCAAGATATCACACAACGTACTGCAATGGGCAAATCTCCTGCAAAAATCTTTAAAGTGCTGAAAAGCAAAAACGTCACTTTGAGGATGAAGGGGCCCCCAACCCAAGCCATGGTATTTTCAAACCCCTCAGATGCATGTGAAAGTTGGACAGTGAATAAGGAAGACTGCAGAGGAAATGATGCCTTTGAATTATGGTGATGGTGAAGAATATTGAATATGCCAGAGGAATGAACAAATCTGTCTTGGAAGAAGTTACAGCCAGAGTGCTCCTCAGAAACAAGGATAGTGAGACTTCATCTCATGTACTTTGGACGTTTTATTAGGAGGGACCAGTCCCTGGAGAAGGACATCATGCTTATTAACATGTAGGTTAAGTGAAAAAGTGGAAAACCCTTCACAAGGTGGACGGACACTGTGGCTACAACAATTGGCTCAAGTATAGCAACAACCGTGAGGATGGCTGGATTGGGCAATGTTTTGTTCTGTTGTACACGGGGTCACTATGAGACCAAATGGACTTGAAAGCACCTAAAAACAACAATCTAAAACATAAGAAACATAAATCACCTTGCTTTTGTAATATTAGATTTATATCAAACTAGATAGCAAGAGGAAACAGTCATATCTTCAAGAGCTGTGTTGGTTTCATCTACATCACATATTTTGAAGTAAGTTGTTACACAGAATTCAAACAAAAACATCCAGTGTTTGTTATCACACAGTCCATAATACAGTCACGTGCCACATAACATCCATTTGGGCAACATCCAAATGCATACACATCCGTGGTCCCAGAAGGTTATACAGGCAGTCGCTGGGTTACAAATGTCTGATTTACGTACAGAATTAGGAACAGAACTCGTTCGTAATCCCGGGAGTGCCTTGTGTAACATGATGTTGGCACAATGTGCAAATCACATAACGTCCTATTTCACAGACTGTATCGTGGATGTTAAGTGATGCATAACTGTATATGAAAACATCAACAATACAGGACCTAGAACTGGTTGGAAAATAAGTCTAATGCTACTATAGGAAATTCCATTTTAGGTAATAGAAGAAACTCATTTGTTTCTATAAGAAAATATTTGATCAAGACCTGAGTACTCATCAGAGATGTAGTACAATTTCAATTCCACAGCCCTTTCCATAATATTCTGGAACCGTATGGTCCCAGGTGGTGAACTATATTTATATATCATTGAGGGAGATTTTTAAAACCACAATAACCTGTTGTCATCAAGTCGGTTCTGATTCATAGCAACCCTACAGGACAGAGTAGAACTGCCCCATAGGGTTTCCAAGGCCGTAAATCTTTACGGAAGCAGAATGCCACATCTATCTCCCTCGGAGTGGCTGGTAGATTGAAACTGCCAAGCTTCCTGTTAGCAGTTAAGCACTTAACCACTGCACCACCAGGGCTCCTAAAACCACGACAGTAGTAATGTATCACGTGTGTAGGAAGCTGTATAGTATCTCACTTGTGTCACATCAGAGTCCCAATACAGTAGGGAAATATTTAGAGTCAATCTTGGGAAAATGGGCCACGTGTGCCAAAAGGGGCAAAGGCTATGCTGAGCCAGCTCACTGCTGGAACACTGAGTAACTGGAAAAACAGTATTATAGGCCAGAAATTAGGCTATACTGGAAAGTACGCAATGATAAGAAATAATTCTTTAGCAAACATCTTGTCAACCTAGAAGCACGAGCTTTATAAAGAAGGCAAAAAGATGGCAGCTATAATGGTGAAGGTCACATCTAGAAATCAAGAGAATCGAGTTCTAGATCCAGCTCAACTACCAGTAAGCAGCCTGCCTGTGGCAGACTCTCTGGCCCAGCTTCCACATCATTAAAATCAAATGATTTTGACCGAAAAAGAAAAAGATAACATGGGGGTTGCATATAGGAGCTTCAGATGATACAAATTAAGCCTCTGAGATACTATCCAGATTTCAAAATATATACTGAAAATCATATATTTACTTATGATCAACGACACAGGTTAACTAAAATGTTTACATAAGGTTTTGTGGTTTTTAGCTCGGTAGTATTATTATCCACTGAGTGTAGGGACACAGTTTGGTAACATCATGACCAGAATATTTAACTCACAGCGATATATGATGTGTGATCAAAAACTAGGAAAACTTACTAATGATTGCTGAATAAATATAGTTTACAGAACCAACTTTTCCAAGCATGTAGTCTGGGGAAAAACCATTGGTAACCAAATGTCCTGGGAACATTATACTTAATTCTAAAATTCCATGAGGACAAAAGAGTCTAACGATTGCAAATTAATTACAAACTAATTGCTATTAATTACTAATGATCACTTTCTAGAAACAAACTCCTTAGGTTCCAGGCTGATTTCAATTACTTCCTGGCTATGTGTCTTAAAGCAAGGTACTTACCCCTTTCTGCACCTCTTAATTTGTTTCGGCCTGCAGACTGAAAATAATAGTAGCATCTATTTCATAAGTTTGTTATGAGAATTAAATTAGTTTATATCTAGAAAGCACTTAGAACAGTGCCTGATGCATACATTTTAAATGGTATTAAATACTGAGAAAACTGTAACAGTGATGGTTAAAAAATTGTACTGTTACAAAATAGTGTTGATTAATAAGCATCTGGGGGAAATTAAGTACTAATTTTTTTTTTTTAATATCACTGTCTCTCTCTCTAAAAAAAAAAAAAAAAAAAAGGCAGGAGAAAAATAACACTCTCCACTCTTCTAAGGAGCAATTTGGTAGCATACTATCAGTCAGAACATGTTCTTTATTTCAGAGGAATTTCTTCTGAAAAAAAATCTAACTTTAGGCAAACAAGAGAGAATCAAGCCAGAATAGGAAGAGATGATGTTAAATACTTAACATCATTACTGATTACTGATAATACATTTATAAAGTAGCAAAGAGAAATTTCATTTTAGGTAGTCACCAAAAGGAGAGGGTAGAGGGGGAACAGAGATCGAGGGAGGAGACAGGAAGAGAGACTGATGGATGGGGGGAGGGAGGGAAAAAATGGACACAGAATTATTTCCTTTCTGTCTCTTTATGGAATAAAGGAAAGATAATTTACATATTATTTGAAAGGCCATCTCAGGTTTACAGTGTATCAATTTTCCAGGTGTTAGTCTAAATATCTGATATTTTATTATTTTCTTTCAGAATTTCCCAAAGTAATGGGCATCTCCCATGATACCATGTCATCTTGGAAAACAGTACGAGAAGCTCACACTGTTTACTAGAAAACATTCAGGCTTGTATTCAATAGGTCCTGGTTTCTTGTTCTGATTGTGACGACGCTGCACGTATGAAGTCTCAGGTGTCACTTTAGTAAACTGTATCTACTTATCATCCACGTCTTAGGAATTAATAAAGGGAAACATGAAGGAACCACCATGTGGGTTTTATATCAAAGAGAAGCACTGATTGTTTGTTTTTACACAAAAACCACTTTTAATTTTAATTAAAATTGCTTTAAATATACTTGAATAGGGATACCTTTTGGTCCATAATTCACAAAACACTCAAAAACAATCATTCAACGCTTCAAGCTGATTTATTTTTCTGCACTATAAGACAGTTTGACAGAAAAGTTTGCATAGTCATTCAAATTACTTTAGAAAATTTAGTGATCTCAACCCAGATTGTATAAAAGATTATAAAGGCATATAATTATGTTGAGTTGAAATATATCTCCTCATGACTATCTATCTTACCAACCTAAGTAAAAACTCCCAGTTGTACCATGTTCTCACTGGTTGGTATTATACCCATCCTGGGGCTTGTCTAATTCAGTTTAGAGCTGGACAAATGTTTACTATCAAATAGGAGGAAAATACTGGTCAGAAAATAAGAGAAATACTATTCTCAATATTGAATTAAACTTAAAAAGAAAATTCCACCAAAAAAAAAAAGAAGGAAAAGAAAGGGAGCGAGTGACTGAGGGACAAAAACGAGGAGGGGAGGCAGGCAGGAACAGAGGGAGAAGAGGAGGTAGGAAGGCAAGAGGAAGGGAAAGCAGGGAGAAGAGCTTCCACTGAATTTTACCTATTCAAAAATTCTGAAAGAGTAGTGTCAGATTTGGTTTGATGTGAAAGTAAACCAGATGTATTTTTCAGAACTGAGGTATATCAGGTATACACATATTAAGCAGGGAAAACATACATGAACATACTTATCACAATATACCTTAATTAATAGGCTGTTTAAACAACCCATTCATGAAGATGAGGTCACAATGGGGAAACCAATAAGAATCTAACTGATCATCAGTGAGTCCAGCCTTTCTGCTGCTCCGACCAGAGAATTAGAAGAGTTTATAGAGTGTCATATTTCATTATCACAATTTCTCTGAGGACACTTCAGAATTCTTCTGTTTCTGGAGAACTGCTAGTATGTGCTTGTTTTGTGCGTGTATGTGCATGTGAAGAAAACAGAGGTGAATTTTAGAATACCCAAGGAGGCTAATTCATAACATTATACGAATAATATACTTCAACTCAAAGCAGTACAGAAGTCACGTTGACATGGTTTATATGAAAAGCTATGCACTTCATTAAAACTCTATTTTCTTTTTGGGTGGAAGGGACAAAATGGGTTCATCCAATGACAGTACCAGCTCATTCTCCTCTCTGGGAATTCAAAATCCACTGAAGAAGCTAATGATCCCTAAAGTCAGTATGCACAACGGGCACATAATGATAATGGTGGGTGTGACATATGGTGGCGAATGAAGGTCACACCGTATCTGACACAAAGGTTACCCGGAGGAGCCCAGTGTCTCGCTCTGTGGGTTGGCAACACCCTGTGAAAGCAGCACTCTGCTCCTAGGAGGGCGTGTCTTGTGATAAACATAATTCTGTGCCACTCTGCCAATTAAGGATGGATATTAATGGGCTCTGAAAGGATGCCCCATTATGTCCTCCTTAGCCAGAAGCATGATGGCTGTAATGAAGGGAAAAATGGCTAATGAGTGTTGTCTTTGCTTATCAGATTCCTCTCAAATACCTACAAGTCTGGACATAAGCAACGTAAGAAGGTGCCACAGAGGAAAGATTATTTACTAGGAGAGGTTAGCTTAGCACACGGTCCATAAGAAGAAATCGAGCTCTTAGTCTAACTCTTAGGTACAGAGAGCTAAGTGCATGAGAACTTGTCATAAATCTCAAGTGTCTGACTTAAGTTATTTTGGATTTCCAGCCTTGCTAAGGTTCAGTAGGCGTTTTCCTGGGTTACTCTCAGTGAGCCAAGGGGTTGGCACATGGCACAAGGGTTTTGCCAGCAAACTCCTGTCACAGATGCTCTAGTATATCGCCACTCGTCCTTTCATCTTAACCACTGGGGACAGCTTCCTTTCAGAAAGGATGTTCCCAACTCCAAGAAAATCATCACAGAGTGTGGAACCTACAGCCAAAGAAGTTGGTGTACTGGACCAATAATAATAATAATCTCTCCTAAACCAAACCAAACCTTTCTTGGCCTTTTATTATTTTCATTGTATTTTGGTTAAAATCACGGGACCAACCAATCTCTTCGATAAAAGTAGAGCCAATCGCTACTCCTAAATATTGTAATAACTATAGAAGCAGCTTCCATTCAAGCTCAAGGCAGAATCTCCCTTATAGTGTACAAAATCTGGGGAGAACAGTATCTGGGAGACTGGAATTCAAAGTTAAATCACTAAGCCTTTCATATATGATATCATTTAAACAAAAACTAATCACAAGAGAAAACAGATCGCTGTGTGCTATGGTAAGAAGGCAGTTACGGTATACGCCCACAAATTCCCATCGTTCAAACTGCCGTCTCGCAGGCTGTTTGCCTTCCCTCTGCTACCACGCCTCCCCTACCCACGTGTGTCCGTGCTGATTAAAGGCAGCAAGTCAGTCCCTATTCACGTGTCTCACTATCCTGTATGGGAATATAAAATAGTGCCTTGAGCATGTCTTTGCACAGAAAAACTCACACTTTGAAAGAGCACTTGTCACTATGTATCATATGCCTAGAAGAACATCCCTTTCAATCCTGAAAATGTATATGAAAAAAAAGGCTGAACTGCATCGAGCAGCTGCTTTCCTGTTGAACTATGAACTGATGTGTACAAAAGTTAAGAACTGTTCTTGATTTCAGGAAATAAAACTAGCACTTTTTCAGCAAGGCACTACCAGGCATTACCCTGTAAGTACACAGTCATATGAGTGAAGATTCTTTCTAGTTAAACACTCACAGTACTAAAACAGTTTTAAGAGGAATGAAAGAGAAATGAATAATCTTATATAATTCCAAAAGCTGTAGTTTGAAATAAAACTAGTTCTACAAAAGATTAAAAACTTGCTTAAAGTATGTGTTCTGCAAATTGAATTCCATAAGTACAGGAAAGGCGTGACATTTATAGCATCTTAGTGAGTAATAATATAGGCCAAACGGATTTCTAACTTGCAAATCAGTGCTTAAATGAGAAAAAAAAAAGACAAATTCACATATATTTTAAAAGAATGGAATCAGATATAAAATGCTGGGGAAATACCTTACAGCTGTCTATTAACTACATATTTAGTTGCTTAAATGATTTGTCATATTTATGCTTAAATAAAATAATTATTTAAAATTACCCAATCATTTATACTACATAAACGTAACTCTGTTTCTCATGAAATAAAACTCACCTATTCCTGTAAATGGGAACTTAACAGAGATGCTGGTGTCATTTCAAAGAAACTAATTATTCTGAAAGATTGGTTATTCTAGGAAGCAATGCCACGATAAACTATATACATGGATCAGTTTTCTACCACTGTATTCAGTTTAGGTTCAAAAGGGTCTGACTACATAGTACATATATATTCACCTCAGAACTCTTTCAGACCCCTGAGCAGAGTGTAATTATTTTGAAAGTTGCTCTAAGCACTGACAAACTACATTCTCCAAATTAGCCCTTTTTCAGTCCCTTGTAGATTTCTCCGTGGGACTTAAAATTCCATTTCTACTGATTAAAAAGCAAGAAGAAGAACTAGCACCATTGGTTTCCATTTGCACAATTTAGCTTCTTTTCTTGCCATTGCCTGCTTTTGGGGTATAATGAAGCCATCTGTCTCAGTGAGTAAGTTTTGCCCTGAAAATGAGTTAGTCTTTTCTGGCAGCTGAATGAACACTTTGAGCCAGTAGGGTTCCTTTCACTATACTCAGAAAGTCACAGAAGGAACCTCAATGACAGACGGTACTAATGCAACTTCTGAAAGTCTCTAACCCACTCTCAGTACATTACTCACACACTGAGGGAGTAAGATCTGCAAATATTGGAACTGCTACCAGACTGAAATTTATGAAGTTTGTCCAAGCTGTAATGTGAGTGTTGCTCACAGTCCGTAACATAAGGGACTATCTTATTCAGAGTCTATTGGTCATCCCACGTTTACAGTGTAGTGAATGCATTTTAGAAAAAAGCTCTTCTTGTATTGTGGTTAGATTCCTCCACCTCCACCTCAGCCAACTGAAGCTCAATGATATGGAAAGTTAAGGTCTATTATTCAGGTGAGAACATTTAAGATCAAATTTATCCGTAAACTTTTCACAGTATATCAAGATTAGGGAATCTGCTATATAATTTCATTGGATCTGTTCCTTCTAGGAAAGGGCATGCACTCGTTAACCTTTGTTTTTAAAATGTTGCTCCATGTTTGGATTATTTATATTTATTTCTGCTTTCCTAACAAACCATTTTAAGATTTGAAAACAAATGCTGCCATTTGATGCCATGGGAAGTCATGAGCCCAAGTAGGTAAAAAGAAAGCTCAGGTAATGATTATATTTACCTTTCTTTTGCAGGTGATCAGTATGGGGAGGTCTTATAAATGCCCCTACATGAACAGCATTTGACCTTGCTCCTTCTCATTAAGGCCCTAACTTAAGTCACCCAAACCATACTAGGAAAAGACCAGACTTTCCGGTCTGACAGACCAGAGGAACTCCGGAAACTATGGTCCCCGGATGCTCTGCTAACCCAGAACTGAAACCATTACTGAAGCCCACTTTTCAGACAAAGATTAGACAGACCCAGGCAAAATGGTGCTCGAGGCAGAAGCACCAAGCCGTCCCTCCACAGCAAAGATCTGAAAAACTAAGCCGAACAGAGAATACAACAATCCTGAAACCCTAAAACATCAAATGAAGAGATAAAGAACTCAGCCAAGTCCCAAATAGAGTGAGAAAACTGACAGAGAACGGAGAGCGAGGAGAGATTCATGCAGAGGTCCCCTACCAGCTAACGCAGCGCGGATCCGCCATCTTGGACTCCTATTGGAGACCAGCAAAAAGGGGGTATGAGAAAGCAGCCTCACGGAACTTCCAGCGGGAGACAAAACAACCGGTAATTGGCGATATACGCTTTCCCACCCCCCACCCTTCTTCACCCCGCCTTGGCCTCCCCTGTTTCCCGCGGCCACAGTCTCTTGATCGGGAAACAGCAGCTGCTTCGATTCCACACACCCGAACGGGTGGCTCTCTGAGTGCCATTTGTTGGCTGCTGGTGTTGCTTTTATATCTGCTTCTTTTTATTTCTTCCTTGAGTCTCCCACCTGCCAATCCTTTCGCTCGAGTACTTCGTTCCATGCGCCATCTTTGCCTCTTCCTGAGGGGCTGCAGAGCTCTGGTAATTTGTGATATATGCTTTCCCACTCTCTACCATTCTTCACCCACACTCAGCCCCCTCTGCTTCCCACGGACACAGTCGCTTGTCCAGAAACATCAACCCGCACTACCTGGCTCTCCGAGTGCCATTTCTTGGCTGCTAGTGTTCTTTTTTTTTTTTTTCCTCCTTCTTTTGATTTCTTACTTGCCTCTCGCCAACTCCCCCTCCCTTTGCTCAAGTACCTGGCTCTGTGTGCCATCTCTGCCTCTTCCTGAGGGGCTGTGGAGCTCCGTTCGAGTGTGGAGCTGCTTCCCGGTTTGGGCTGCCGTGCTTGTGGGATCCCGGGGCTTTTGTTCATTTGTTTGTTTTGAATTGTTTGTTTGTTTTCTCTTCCTTTTCTTGAGTTGAGAGCCCTTTCTGGCCAGGCTGAGCTGCATGGCAGGGAGACTCCCCTTCGGCTTCCACAGACATGCAGAGGGATCCCTGAGGGCATTTCTTTTTATGTTGGTTTGTTTTTTTTCTGTTTCTTTGGGGGACTTTCTTGTTTTTTTTTTTAATCTTTTGTTTTCTTTGTCCTCTTTTTCCCTTTTTGTCTATCTTCATTGCTGAGTTTCTCGTCTCTCTATATCTTCCTTCTCTTTCTGTTCCCTGAATACCTGGCGTTGTATACCTCTAAGCCTTCTAGCCAGGCTGTACTGCAATATCTGAAAGTGACTTCCCCAGACCTCATAGCTGCACCGGTGGGATCCCTGGGAACTTTGCAGTTCTTTAACCTTTCTGATCCTTATTTATTCATTCTTTTCTTTTCTTCCTCCGCCCCTTTCTGTTCTTCTCCATTTCATAGTCTCTCATCTCTCCATTCCAACGGCAAGCTCCCCTAGCATTCTTTTTTGTTTGTTTATATGTTTTTGGCTCCTGTTCCTATCTCCTTTCTCCCATATCCATCTTAGCTCCACACATAACAATCTCCCCGCTGCATACTGCCTACCTGCACCGTGCGCTTGACATCACATCACCAAGCACCACAGGCACGGCCTACTGGAACCTGCCATGCACTGATTACTGACCCGCTCTGGTGGCTGTAGTAAGTGCCACAAACAACCC
>NW_004443959.1:22307395-22313695 GCF_000243295.1 Trichechus manatus latirostris | reverse complement strand
AAAAGGTTGAGAAGTTAGAGGGTTGATATGTTGTGGGGTTGTTAACCAATGTCATAAAACAACATGTGTACTTCTGTTTCATGAGAAACAATTTGTTCTGTAAGCCTTCACCCGAAGTACAATAAATAAATAAATAAAAAAGATTAGACAGGCCCACAAAACAGAAAAAGTAACACACGTGAGGAATGCACTTCTTAGTTCAATCAAATATACGAGACCAAGTGGGCAACTCCTGTCCAGGAGCAGGACGAGAAGGCAGGAAGGTACAGGAACTGGACGAATGGACACAGGGAGCCCAGGGTTGAAAGGGGGAGCGTCCTGTCACATTGTGGGGATTGTAACCAATACCACAAAACATTATGTGTATAAATTTTTGAATGAGAAGTTAACTTCAGCTGTAAACTTTCACCAAAAGCACAATTTTAAAAAAAAGGTCATCTGAGTTTAAGCTTAGCCTACATGGCCTCTGTCCAGAGCATCATTTCTTCCTTTCACTCCTTATTTTACTTAGTCCATGCCCTTATTCCTAACTCTTACCCAACTTTCTGTATGTTTATTCTCTCTAGACAGATATTTGATCATCCATAATCTATTACCTTTGTAACCTCTGACTTGGCACAGAGAAGAACAGGCATCATAACATCATGACCAAGCAGTAAATAAAACCCACTGCCGTTGAGTCAGTTCCGACTCACAGCCACCCTAGAGGGCAGAGTAGTACTGCCCAGAGCGTTCTAGGGCTATAGATCTTTACAGAAGCAGACTGCCTCATCTTTCTCCCTGATGCGGCTGGTGAGTTCGAACCACTGACCTTTTGGTTGGCAGCCGAGTGCTGTAACCACTGTGCCACCAGGACTCTTTCCCCAGCAGCAGTACTTTAAATGTCCGGGTATTTCACATACCTGCTCGAGATAATATTGATAGCTTCTGAAATGGGGCCAGTCACACAGTACCGTTTTCGTGGGTCTCCGATGTTGGGTTTTCCAATAATTCCTCTTGATGATAATCATTCAGTGGTTAAATGGCTGTGGTGAATTTTAAAAACTCATAAAGCCCTTAAGATTCTGAAGAAAAGCACTGGGTTTATCTGAGGACTGTACAGCAGGTTTATTTTTCAGCTTTCTTCTGGCAAAAAAAAAAAATACTGGGGCTTCCCTTTTGCGTATTAAGCCAATAGCTGTTGGCTGCTGAAGAGTTTTTGCTTTGGTTTCTGTGTCTTCCCAATAAATTAATCCATATTCACATTCAAATTCCACTAATTTTTTTTTAGTTCCTAACATGTCTCAGATATTGTACCGGATATTTTCAAATACATTACCTGTCACATCCTCTCTGTGAGGTAGATATGTACTATCACTCCCATTTTACAGATGAAGAAACTAAGGAAATAAAATGTTTCATGTCTCCGTTAAGTTTACATAGCTATGGAATTGCAGAATTTAAATTCAAATCCAGATTTTCTGACTCCAAGTCTTCGTTTCCCCCAAACTGTAGCTGAAGTCTGTTGGTATGACATTAGAGATTCCTGCACAGTAATAAAACAGTTATGGTGATGCTGAGGATAGGCTGCCTGTAGGAGCAATTCATCACACAAATGATTGCTGAAAACCCTGGAACACCAAGGAATCTGCACACATTCATACACATACGTGTGCAAATCCATCACTATTCCTCCAGACCACCGCTAACCACGACGGAACAATACCTCAGAAAGCATAATTTTTATGGCATTCCACTTCAATTTGACGAGGCCATAGTGAGAGGGGTAAGAGAAGGCCAATGGAACGCAAAGTCATTCAGCCAAAGCTTGTCAAGGAGCCTGCTGAACCTCCGTCACCTTTAGTCATTCAACAACACCACAGTCTAACAATTTAGCATTGTTTGGACTCAGAGAAACCACAACGTTTTCCTTGGTACTCACAAGTGAAAGCCAAGGCTGATGTTCATTAATTGATGTTTGTCACCCTGCTCTGGAGGCCCTGGGTGCTGCTAACAGCTAACATGTTCAGCTGCTAATCAAAAGGCTGGAGGAGGTTCAAGTCCCCTGAAGGCAACCTTGGAAGAAAGGCCGGAAGATCTACTTCAAAAAAGAAAAATCAGCCACTGAAAACTCTATGGAGTAAAAGTTCTACTCTGACATATATGGGGTTGCCATAAGTCGGAATCAATTCGACAGCAACAGGTTTTATTATAGCCCCAGAATCCATGCCCTTCATCACACACTATGCTGCTTCTTCAGAGAACTGATGACAATGGGTTCCATGATTATTCTGGGGAAGCTAATGGGAAGTTAAGCAAATCAGATACTGAGTCAAATCTTTTCATGTTTTCTTATACTTAAATTATTTTCCATAACTGAATCATTTTTGCATCCTGAACACCTACAATGAACAAGGCATTGTGCTGGGCTCTGTGAGGCACAGAAAGATGTGGGCAGAAAGCAAGCCTGATTCAAGGAGACCACCTTCCAGAAGGAGCAGGGTTTTGTGGTACTTAGCAGGCGCATGCCAGGACCATGTTTTCTTCAAAGAGCCAGTAAGACAGTTCTGCTCAAACGAAGGCCCTCATGTCCAGTGGCAGCCTCGGCCGACCTTCTCAAGACAGTGTGTCCGTCACCCACTTCACCCACCCTTCCTCCAACTCAAACAGCCATTGAACTACCCTTCAAAGGTAGAACCTTAGAGAAAGGGGGTCTCAAGCAAAGATGGTATGTTGTGATTTTTATGGGTAATCCCACTGTTGGTTTAGTTAAAAATGCACTGATTAAGGTAGTGGAGAAACGAATAGAGATAGCTACATTATAAGAAACAAAGTCTGTCAGAAAAGTGCTAACAAAGTGCTGTGGAATAGTAAATGATTTTCAATGAAACTTTGCTATACGTCTTCCCTAGCAAGTTGTTGGTAAATTTTTGGATGTGCTGTTTTTCCCCCTGATCTGAGGAACAATATTGTGTTACCAGCTCTCTTATGTGGCACATGAAGACATTTTACAGACGCTTACACACACTCTCTTTCTCACAAAATTACCTTACACTCTTCACCAGCGATTACAAAAGGACCCTGTAGTACCACATGCATGTGAAAGACGACTCACAGGATTTTTTTTTTTTAGCGTTGAAAGCATGTTTAACGTCTGAAAGAAGTCACTATACTGTCTTTCTTCTGCTCATTTTCCTGTAGACTAGCTTCACTACACAATGGATTTGGGTACCACCCTCTGAAAAGTCTCCAAACACATGCCCGGATAAGGCTGAATATTATTCACATTCATTTTCCCTTAAGCCCTTCAATGGCTTCTTCCTATCTAAATCTTGATCCTTTGTCCAGCGTCCACAGTTGTCACTTATAGCCTTTTCACAAGGGTTGAAAGAAATTCCTGCAATTAGGATCATTTCTTCAAAAAACAAAAGGAAGAGCAAAACAAAAGACAGGTTGGGCTTTCTGACCCTCTTCAGAAAGCTCTTAGATGTGGGCCTGACTTGCTCAGCGTTCAAACTGCTCAGCGTATACATTTAAGGAAGAAGGGTTGAGTCCCACTGCTGTGACTTTATGAAAGATAAACCTAAGGTTAAATTTTGCCAAGGAAACAACAAGCCATCCTTCAGGTCAAGACATTCCCCTAATCTTCCCTCAAGCTATATACGATTGACAAGCGAAGGCAGGTCTGGGTCAGGAGGGTTTCTCGCAAAATAAAACATGGGGATGAAAAAGCAGCCCAAGAGGCAATGTAGCTTACAGAGGCGGAAGAAGAGCAGTGTCCTTGGCACAATTCAAGTGAAAAACTGCAAACAGTATGTGTGATTTATAAAAACTGCTCCACTGTGGAGAGAGGAGGAGGGAGGGGAAAAAAAGGTGAAACTAAGCTTCAGAACATCCTTACAGAGAACCAAGTCACACAGGAAGCATTTTAACCGATTCTCCACAACCAGTCACCTTTGGCATTTCTGCACTTGGTATTCTACTTTAAAATAACAAGACATTAGCTTTTCCATACCAAAAAAGCACTGACTTTCCCTCTGAAGAGCTGTGGTCTTTTCTAAATCATCACTTTAAGCTTGACCAATACAAGGGAACAATTGCTCTGATTTATTAAAGCTTCTGTCGAACACCTCTGGAAGCATTAGCTGATTTCCCGGTGAGTGGATATGCATTCCAACACCTAAGTGACGGGATGAATCCACTTGACAGCGTCTCAGCAATAACGAAGATGTCAATGTCGTGAACCTCACCCCTTATATCTCCATAGTTATTGTTGTTGGGTGCCATCGAGTTGATTCCGACTCACAGAGGCCCTATAGGACAGGGTAGAACCGCCCCACAGGGTTTCCTAGGCTGAAATCTTTAGGGAACAGATTGCCAGGTCTTTTCTCCTGGGTTCAAACCACCGACCTTTCAGTTAGCAGTCGAGTGCTTAACCATTGTGCCACCAGCGTTCCTTGTATCTCCAAAAAACCAAACCCATTGCCGTCGAGTCAATTCCGACTCATAGTGACCCTACAGGACAGAGTAAAACTGCCCCATAGGGTTTCCAAGGAGCGGCTGGTGGATTCAAACTGTCGACCTTTTGGTTAGCAGCCAAGCTGTTAAGCACTGCACCACCAGGGCTCCATATCTCCATACAGATCATGCAAATGTTAAGACTCTGATCCTGAAGAAGAAGGCAAACTCTATTCAGAAGCAGCGGCCCTGTTCTTAGTTAGCCCTTCTTCTCTGTAAAGCTACTATCAGCTGAACACTGTCTTCTGCCAGGCACTGTGATAAATGCTTTAACGGCACTAACAGTGATCCTCACCACTGATTTTCTGTGAGTTATTCTCCCCATTTTACAGATGAGAAAACTGAGTCTCGGAACACAGTCATGGAGTTAATAAGCTGCAAAGCCCACGCTCTTTCTAATTCACTGTGCTTTAAATACACCCGTTAGTTTTTATTTTTGATTTACGTATGATAATTCCACAAGCTGAACCACTCACAAAAAGGTTACTGGCATTTCATTAGGAAGGGAAATCCATTTTGGGGACATCTAACTCTGCCTTGCAGATTCAGTAAACAGATTGTTTAATAGACTGTCTGCCCTCATTCACCCCATTTGCTAAATCTCTTCTCAGGAGAAAATATGTTTGAATGTTTAAGCAAACCTACTTCTGGAACACTTAGAATCATATTTATTATGGAGTCCAAAATGGTTCCATTCTCATAATTTCTCTTTGACACAGTTCATCACAAGATATCCTTTTCAAATGATAAGAATCTACACCCTACTAGAACCATTCCCTTCAATATAAAAACTCACCTGTAGAAGGTGTTTTGCCTTATCGTTAAGACATGCCTCCTATTCACTCAGCCCTGCTTAAAAGCACAACTCTCTCTCTGCAATTTCTTCACTGTTTATTTAAATGAAAACCTTCTATTAGTTTGGTTTCGGACAATGGACAAGACAATTTTCTGAACACAGTATAACGATAATTCCAGAGCTTAAATATAATGCACCATGGGATTTATGGTCGCTGGAAGATCCCTGTTGGACAGCCATCTGAGCTTTTATATACAAATTTCAGTTCAATGATAAATATGGTGAAACCCTGTAATAACTATTCTAACACTTGGGATTGATGTGGCCTATTGGGTTTATTTCTAATAAATTCTATTCTGTTTAGAGAAAACATTCTCCTAATCCTATCAAGAGTTAAGGGAAGCATTTTCTCATAGCCTAACCAGGGATGTTGTAGCTGCTCTTGCTGCTATGCTTCTCGGATTCTTTTCCCCCTTCCCTGTCCAGGAATTTAGAAATTATCTGAAGTCACAAGCCTTTATTTGTTATATAACAGTGCTAAGCCCTTGGGACTGTTAATAACTTGTCCAAAGGCGCCCACAAATATTTACGGAGGATCTGCTACATGGCGAGCACTGAGCTGGGCACCAGAGAACTAACAGTGGGTCTCGGAGGCATGGCGCCCACCCTCACATCTACTCTGGTCCACTGCTCCTGGCAAAGTGACGATGCAGCACCAGGGTTTCCCGACTCCAGTCCAGATCTGCACCACTGCTTCTTAAACATTCCCACTCCAGTGCCTGTATGCCAGAGAAGAGGAAACGTGCATGCCTTAGGGCCCAGGAGGTTGACCTAAGTGGCCCGCCGGAGGCACCAAGGTGACTAAAATTGTGTATTCTGTCTTAAAAATGTATACAATTTTATTTACTTCATAAAATGTACAGGATTAGCTTAATAGAAAAATCTTGTTTAAAATCATTTACTAAACAGGCAGTTTACTTATCTGTGTGTGTGTCTGCAGGCAGCCC
>NW_004443959.1:22294856-22298417 GCF_000243295.1 Trichechus manatus latirostris | reverse complement strand
ACAAGGTGAGCTCTCCATTAGAGAAGAGAAAAAGAAATGCAAAAGGGGACAAGACACAGCAAAGAGGGAAAGAACAGGAAGGAGAGAGTGGAAAAGGAAGGAGACAAGGAGAGAATAAAGGAAAGATAAGGGGAAGTGCAAGCAGCGAGGGCCTGGATAAAGGACAGGGGACCGTACTGAAGAGTGCTCCCAAAAAACTCATGTCCTCCTGGAGCCTCAGAATGTGACCCTATTTGAAAATGGGATCATTAGCAGATGTAATTTTGAGTTAAGATGAGGTCATACTGGATGTGCGTATGAACACCTGCATGTATACTCAATCTCTTTCTCTCTCCCTCTCTTTTTGTCTCGTCACCTCCATTATGCCTGCCTCAAAACCAAGCAGCAGGACTTGGGCACAGTGGTAGGTATCTCCTCCATCAGGCAGTGAGTTCCTCTGGAGAAGGGACTATGCCACATTCATCTTCCATCCCACAGTGTCTGACAAACAATAAAAGTTTAATAAAGATGTGATAAATGTTTATATGAATCAGTGAATGAATAAACCAAAAGGGGACTGCCATGTTGTAAGAATGTTCTCCCATGCCTTTCAGAGGAAAATATTCTTGATGTTTGGAGGGTCGGGGTGTGCTTTTAATCTGTCATGATAAATGATCAAATCACACAAAAACACAGCACAGTTCTCTTCCTTCTTGGTCCTTTCTCATTTTCCTCATTATATTAACTAATTTAGTGTTAAGAAGAACAGCATTATTTGGCCTGGAAATTGGCACAAATCTATAATTTTTCAGTAAATTTATGAAATGCCTACTTCCAACTCAAATACTGAACAAAAGGCTCTTCAGGCCCATGAGATGCACTGCCCAAAGGGGAAGAGCCCTCAGACTCTGCAGAATCCTCCTCAGAAGCCTCAGAGAAGGGAAAGCCCTCTTGGTAACACAGATAAAGCAAGCTGGGCTCCATCTGCACCCTTGAAGCTGGAAGCAAAAGTGATTCCATTCCAGCGAGGCCCACAGTTATTACACAGGATAACATTCCTCAGGAAGACAAAGTGCTTGCTGGTGTCAGCAAGGGGAAAAAAAGACATTTGTTTTAATAATGAGATGCTATTCAGGCTGACAAATTTTGCAGAGGAACAGACCCATGTCCAAAAACGGAGGTGACTTGCCGAGGGATTTTTTATTGTTATTTTTTTTAGTAGCTAGCGTGCCCACAGCAATGGTGTCAGCTGTTGAGATGAGGGGTTGTAAGAGAGGTAGAAGAACAAGTGAAGTAAACTTCTGGTGTGTTTGACTAAATTACTTGCATTCTGATAACAACGCACAGGCATGTAATGTTTCCTGAGAGCTGAAAGGCTTGGAAATTTTACCACTTTGTCTCATTTCAAAGACTAGAAAACGGAGACACATCATGATTCAACAATCAGCTTATTATCTGAATTTCTGACAGTATCACCGGTCAACTACCAGAGGAGGTAGAAATTAGTCAACAACACACAGCTAAGGAGGAAATACCTTCTCGATTTGTCTAAAAGGTTTTGTGTTATCTGGCCCCTACTAGCCTTATATACTATCCCAAACCTTCCCCCACCAAAGAAACAAACAGGTAGGTAGATAGACGATAGACAGACAGATAGGGCAACTTTTCACTCTAGATCTAAAACACATTAAATAAGTGCCGCTGGAGTTTACAGCAAATTTAGAGCCTGACCCAAGTGATGGTGTTTTCAATCGCCTCATATGCATGCAAAGGTTGGACAATGAATAAGGAAGACCAAAGAAGAACTGACGCCTTTGAATTACAGCATTGGAAAAGAATATTGAATATTCCACGGACTGCCAAAAGAACAAACAAATCTGACTTGGAAGAAGTACAGCCAGAACGCTCCTTAGAAGCAAGGATGGCGAGATTGCATCTCACATTCTTTGGACATGTTATCAGGAAGGACCAGTCCCTGGAGAAGGACATCATCCTTGGTACAATAGAGGATCAGCGAAAAAGAGGAAGACCCTCAACGAGATGGACTGACATAGCGGCTGCAACAATGGGCTCAAGCATAACAACTATTATGAGGATGGTACAGGACCAGGCAGTGTTTCGTTCTGCTGTACACAGGGTCGCTATGAGTTGGAACTGACTCAACGGCACCTAACAACAACAACAAGAGTTTAGAGGAGAAAGTAATGAGTTTGGGGGTACAAGGATGGATACAGAAAATCACAGGACCTGTTTAGGGTACTAGGAACTTCTGGAATGTAGACTAGAATCAGACCATGGAGACCTCCTTGAATAGTCCAGATGTCTTCTGTTGGTGACTTGGACTAGTGAAAACTTCTGAGCAGACACTGATGAGGTAAAGTCTAGCTGTAGAAAATTGATCCTGGAAGTAGTGTGAAGTGTGAATTGGCATAGGAAGGCACCAGAAACTGAGACCAGTCAGCAAAAATCTTGCTGTAGTCCAGCCAATAGATAATGAGATCATGAGTAGCACAGAGAAATGTGTTTGAGGGAGGTACAAGTGAGAGAAAGATTGCAGAGGTAGAGAGAGGAGGACTTGGCAACATTGTGAAAATGGTAACAAGAGAAGAGAGGAATGACTCAGAAGCTTTGAGCTTGAGTGTTCATGAAGATAGTGACGCCATGAAGAGAGACAGAAGAGGAGAGGGGCATTGGAGATGGAATAAATTAATTTCACTTTGAATATATTGTGTTTGAATGATACTAGATTATCAAGGTGAAAATATTCAGTAGATTTTAGAATGAGGCACTGAAAGATGATAGACAAATCAAGGCTCGAGTTAAGCTTTAAGGAATCCTGATTATTAAGGTGACAGCTGAAGAAATGAGATCAGATGAAATAATCTATGTAGAGAATATAGAAAATAAAGAAGACAAAGAGATGACACTGACAAATATCTACATTTTGGAATAAAAAGAGAAAGGAATCATAGATGTAGTTGACTGAGTAATAACTAAACAAAATGTCCAAGATTATCAATAATCCAGTCAAATACTACTGAAGTCAAAGAAAATTACACATTGCCCAGGACCTCTCAGGAAGTAGATATAGTCTGGTTATATGAAGAAGTGAGAAATGTGACAGTCCTGACTACCTATACTTCTTAAATGAGAAAGGTAAAGATGAAAAGACTGAAGGTTAGTTGGAGAACATAGCAGATTAGAGGAAATAATTATGAATCTTACATATTTTAGGGCACTGGATTCTTTAGCGTGTTTGTACACTGAGAGAAAAAGCGGTCGATAAAAATGCAAAGATGGAATAGTTTATGATGAAGATCTCAAATAAGGCAGGAGACAATAGCTATCCAAGAATAAAATAGGGCATTTGGTATACTATCTGGGAAGACTAAAGTTGTCAAGGATTTCATATTAATTGGATCCACAATCAACACCCATGGAAGCAGTAGTCAAGAAGTCAAACAATGCATTGTATTAGGCAAATCTGCTGCAAAAGACCTCTTTAAAGTGTTAAAAAGCAAAGATGTCACCTTGAAGACTAAGGTTCGCCTGACCCAAGCCTTGGTGTTTTCAGTGGCCTCA
>NW_004443959.1:22292981-22294515 GCF_000243295.1 Trichechus manatus latirostris | reverse complement strand
ACAGGACCAGGCAGTGTTTCCTTCTGTTGTACACAGGGTTGCTATGAGTCGGAACCGACTCGATGGCACCTAACAACAACAACATCTGGGAACAATGCTTTTATGTTTTCAAAGTTATATATTAATAATGAGAGCAGTAAGATCTACTTATAAAATACTAGAAACCAACAGATTTTTAAGTAGATATTTAAGTTCTTACTGATTCCAGTGAGACTTTCATAAAATAGAAATGTTGCTTTATTTTACAACTAAATAAGGTGTTTTCACCATGTACTAAAATCATGTTTAGTAAGATTGGGAAGGGAAAACCTCAACATTTTATGATTTTGCATTCTGCCAGGAATATGAGCACAGTCCTTTATTAGCCACACAGATACATGAGTCACTTTCTATATCAGGCAAACATTCATTGTGGTGCGGAATTAGACTTCCTTTTTTCATTAAGGTACATTCATATTTTTTGATACCTAACTTTTGTAACTAAATGTAATTGCTGAATCGTGTTCTGCTGCTTGCACGTGAAATTAATGTTCTTAAATTCTCTTTTTAATGATCTACTTTACAAACATGTGCCATAACAAAAGGCTAATAAATATCACATAAATTGTCCCAGCACAGTCAACCTGTAAAATCTGATTCTCAACAATTCAAGATGTCAGTATAATTATGAGAGAAATGGCAATCACTAAATTCATATATATATGTACGTAATATAAACTTAGTAATTGCCATTTCTTTCCTAATTATATTTATACATATACATACATATATACACACATATATACCCGTATATACTTTATGGAATGAACAGGCTCAGCTCAAAATATTCAGAGTATAAAGAAGTTTGATACTGGAATCAATACAAACTTGAAATTCATAAACGAGCTAAAATAACTACAAAATCCCCCAAACAATCTGGTACTTATTTCCTGAAAACAAGCAAAGAAGAATCAGAAATAAAGAAGGATGACCTGCTCTCCCCAACCTCTCCAAAGAGACTGGGGTCAGACATTCTCTGAACAACCACCATTGAAAAGGGAAGCTTCGATCTTCCACCTGGGCCTGAGGATCAGCAGAAGGCATGGATGGTTCTGAGAAGATGGATTCTGCCATAGAACTGATGTCTGGGTCACTCAACATTCCCTATGTAAGACCCTATATGGAAAATTCCTTTTACATTTAGCATATTCCCCGCCCAAAGTGGTATCTTTAAAAAAAAAAAAAATGATACCCTCTTTAACTCAGAGACAGGCATATAATTGCCCATGTTCCTTGTTGCCAGGAAACTCAGAGTCGAGGCTCAAAATTAAGTGATTAATTGTGGTCTAAATAAATAAATAGGTAAATCTTCCTTTTTAATGGACTTTTACATATATTTACCATATCAATGTAAGTTTTATGTCAGTAACAGATACTTTTAAAAATAAGTTTTATAAAATACTTCCAAAAAATGAGTAAGACTAGGAAATAACACCTAGTTCCTACCCTACTCCTATTTTTAAATGGCTGTAGGAAAAGCCTGTCTTGAATTCTT
>NW_004443959.1:22290578-22292065 GCF_000243295.1 Trichechus manatus latirostris | reverse complement strand
CTCCATTGGTATCCCAGATATGCTGTTCCCGCCTATATAGCTAGATCCAGACCTTGTTATTACAGGAAAAAAAAAGCGAAAACAAAAAGAGCTGTTTTTTTTCTTTTGGTTGTTGTTGTTTTGTTCTTTTTTTTTTTTTTTAAACAAACAGAAACACAAACGTGAAGGCCAAAGAAGGTTCAGAAAGGAGAGGGGGAATAAAACGAAGTTCAAATCTTTTTCTCTTATTTTTGCAAAAAGTCAATGAAACTGCTTCAAGAGTATCAGAACGACATACTTGAAGTATGGATTTCAACCTAACCCTTGGATTTCACGTACAAAGGATGCTTTTTTTAAATGTAACAGGCAGATGTTTGTGTAAACCACACTTACTCTTAGATGAAGGAGGCAGTGGGTGGGGTTACACAGCTGGCCAATGTGAAATGCGTTTCTGCCTCCAGGGTACCCTGCCATTTTCACAAGAGAAGAAAGAAGGTCCTATTATCTTCCTTTCTTTCCGATTTCCTCTTCAGATTTAATCTGGAGGTCAGTGGGCATTTTTCTGTCATCCTGAGTAGCGCTTAAATGACCAAGGATAAGGCTGACAATAGCGCTGTCATCCCCTCACGGCTACAGAGATGAGAATACTTCTGCTTGACACAGATGACATTAAACTCTAAACATGTGATAGCGTTTCCAGTATTGCAAAGTTCCCAGTACAGCGAGTGCCCTCTCACAGAAAAGACTCAATAAATCATTAGTGAATGAACAGAATGGAACAAATATGAGAATAAACACACTACTGATATTTTTTCTTAAAAAGATGTTCTAATTTACCCTGTTACTAACCAGAAATTTAGTAAGACAAATAGCAATGACTAAGAATGATTATTTTTTGAGCTTTTACAATGCATGGGAATCAATAAGTGATTCACATGGATTAAAATTTTTAATAATGACTACAATCCTGAGGTATAGATCATCATTATTGTCTCAGAAACTAGCAAACATTAAGAAATGCAACAGTTTCAAACCTTATTCTTTCAGATGTAAAAAAGTAGAACAACACATTAATGCAAAATTAGTTTTTGTAATCACTGCCTGAAAAAGCCTTACTTAAAATTTTAATATACCGAACATAATACCTGTATATGCAAATGAAGTAATATTCATATAATTTTATATTGTTTACAACTATCAAGCTAGCCATGCTTTCTCCGTTAAATATATTTATGTTTTTCCTAGATATTTAGAATTCCAGGCAATATATTATTCCTTTAAGGTAATATTTAATGCAAAAAGTTTTCAATACAAGAAAATAAACTGGACAATTCCCTACAGTGTTATATAAGTAGATTCAACCTAGGTATAACTTTACCATTTAGGAACTTTTTTTTTTTTTTTTTAACTACCTGTTGATAAAACCAGCATCTAAGATCCATAAATGGAACTGAGGAAATGTTTAGATTCCAGATGCATGGTGAATTTAATAATCATATCATTTCCAC
>NW_004443959.1:22285939-22289819 GCF_000243295.1 Trichechus manatus latirostris | reverse complement strand
CAGCCAAACGCTACTCCCTCTGTGAAATTCTCACTGATCCTTCAGATCTGAATTAAACTGATCTCATCTCCTGTGTCCTCATGCCACCGTGTTCACAGCTTTCTTATGGCACTTCTGGTTTGCCTTGTATGTCTGTTTACGGCTATGACTATCTTCCCAACTGTGATTACAATCTCATTCAAAGTATGAACCATATTTTAATTCTCTCTGTATCACCAGCCACCTAGGAGAGTTCCTGCTCATGGTTCATATTTAATAAATGTTTATAAAATAAGTACATGACTCTTAGGACTTACACCTTTGTTGGGGAACCGAGCCATATAAATAAAACAACAAATAACAGAATAAGGTAGCATACAAAGACCAAATGAGCTTCTCTTAATATACCAAATGCTATTCAGTAGGCATTTGACCTTAGTATTTTTTGAAAAATAGTTTCAACAAATAATCTAGAAGAAATTAAAACACCACTGCTTTTTACCTAAAAAATATAATCTTATTATAATAGTACTAACTGTTGTTATTACTATTATTATTATTGTTGTTGTTATTAATGACAATTACATATGCTAAACTAGGAGACCATACTTAGAGGATCCAGGTGTGTGGAAGGAGGTGGGGAAGAGTAAGAATTCAATGTCATTCTCATTTGAAAGTGAAGGAAAACGAGGGATAGATGATAATCAATCTCCCAAGGTTCTCGTGATATTGAATTTCATCTTTGCTTGACCCCAAAGCACACATTCAACCTCTAGAGATGGTAACAGCCCAAAGGATGCAACAATGATGATAACCTCTACATTTGATGAATTACCCTGTTGTATGGAGACAAACAAGGTTGTTAAAAAAGAAGCTTCACAAAACCTATGCAAACTCAAGAGTGTTTGCTGAAAACATCCACAAACTCAGTTATGTTATCTGGGAAGAACTACCCAAAAGGATTCATAAAAGCTTTTCACCTTCATGTAGAAGGTAGTGATTTTTACATATTAAATACTACCAACATATCTCAGTAACCACTGTGCAGGGGCCAACTACTCCACAGGAACAGTCAGGCAAAAAAAAAAAAATCTTATAATTTTCTTAAGACAATCTTTAGGGACAAAATCTAGATGTGGAGTTCTGGCAGAGTTCCTAATACATGCTGTATGGCATTTGATAGTTCACAGAATGCCTGAACGTACATTATCTCAAACCTCATGTTAGCATATGAGTCACCATTAGTATTCTCAGTAGGCTGTCGATGAATAAATGGCAGCCCACCAGAGGTTGCTTATGCAGTGCCATATCAGTGATGAACTGTAGAGCTGAGAATTGAATTCTGGTCCATTTATCCATAAGCCCACTACCTCGGGAGCAATCAGAATGAAGAACGAGTAATTAACCTTAAAAGCAGTGGCCCTGATACCACCCGTCTGAAAATTTTGGATGCAAGACTACTAAGGCTGGTTTTCGCTAAGGGTTGATGGCCTTTTGGTGAGGAAGCGCTACTTTTCATTTCCCAAAGTTTACAAATTTCCAGGAAAGAGGCGACAGGTAGGGTAGTTTCTAATGAATGTCGTAAGCAAAAACTGGGAACTGGCAAAGAGGAAGACATATCAACAGGCCAACAGGCCAAAAATCACGAGGATGGCACAGGACTCAGCAAGATTTCATCCTGCTATCCATAAGGTCACCCACGAGTAGGAAGCAACTCCACGGCAAGTAATGACAAGAACAACAAAGAGAAAGACAAGATGGTGCCCCTGGTTGGAACGGCACAACCCCTGGCGCACTGTCTGGCTGCGCCTCAGACACTGGAGCAGTACCTAAGCCTTACAAACCCGATTCCAGCTCACCAAGAGCTTTGACAAATACCACGTCTTTTCATCCACCTACCTTTCACAACAAGACCACTGTCTCCCTTTTACAGATAAAGAAACTGCGAATCAGAGAGGTTAAGGCCTTAACTAACTTCTAAGCAGTAAATTCAGGAATTGAACCCAGTTTTTCATGTTCCACGTTAGCCCAGTGACCTTTCCACTATTTGAGGGCTGACAGGATCCCCCAACCATTTCTGCATGATTATTTATTCACTCATAAAAATGGGAGGTTTGCTGGTGGAAGGGAAGAGGGGTAGAGTGAGCATGAAAAATCAACCTCACCTTCTCAGTATGGACTTAGCCTAATGCTGTCTGTGAGAAGGACCAGTAAGCCTATTCTTTTTAATTCATTGTTCATTTTAGAAGAAAACATTTTTGTAAAAAAATTTCTTGTTTTTTACTATTAATAAGAATCTTTTTTTTTTCTCTTTGAAAGACACAGTTCAAATTTGTCTTCAAACTGCTCTCTATTTGGATAACCCCTATATAATTACGTACTAACCCCATATTCTGCGTTACTTTTATAAAGGAACATCTGTTTACCACTTAACCATCATATCTCTCACAAAGACACATCTCTTTCACAAAGTATTATGTTGTCAGGATCCAGCCTCATTTTTTCCACAGTTGTTTGGGCTCTTTCCACCTACATAAAAGCACTTTAAAACAGAAATAAATTAAAGTTTTTACTAATTAACTTCATGTATGCAGATAACTGACAATAGCTTCAGTACACTTTAATATCTAACTTGCCCTCTTTGTGTGCAGAGCTTCCGGTATTTAAGCAAACTTCCACCCCGTCTCCACTGCAGAGATGAAAAGGTAATTATAGACGAAGAGGACAGGGGAGGAGAAAGTGCAGTTGGAATGCAGGCCCCACAAAAATCTATAGAACGTGTACATTATTAAAGGAAATCTTGAAAACTGTTCTCTCAGCTTCCAGAATATGAACAGTCAGATCTTCTCCCTGCCAATCCAGCATTTCCCATGCGCTGGACTCAATCAAAATTGTTTCCTCTCCTATGGAACCATTCAGTCAGACTGTTCCCTCCCACGTATGCTTAACCAAGATGGTCTATGACTTGAAAAAGGCAGCCTGAATAGTAAGCCAGACAGAAAACTTCCCCCAAAGCTTTGCATAGCTCCCACTCATTTCAGAGGGAGAGTTTTCCTTTTGGCTCAGATGGGACATTCTCTGGCTATAAATCCAGAAAGGGGGAAAAAAAACTTTGAATGAGTCATCAAATTGATTCCTAGAGCATTTCAAGATTCTTCTCTCTTTGCCACACCCAACTAGGTTCTTCGCAGAAACCAGAACACAATGAACCCTGGGTCTCACTCAAATGGGAGACTACATTCAGGTCCGAGGACTTCATAACATAAAAGAGAGCCACAGAATTGAAATGGGTTCACCTGGCATAGCAGACGGGGAAGAAGTTGGCCTGAGCAGTCACCACTTCAGCCCAACAAGCTTGACATTGCTCCCTGTGCTATGGTTTCCTAAACATATTTCACGCTTGCCACGTACAATATATAACTGGGACTAGTTTCACTGTTTTGAATCCATGCAGGCATCCTGCTGGTAATAACCCCACTAATCCACCTGAGGCAGGTGATCCCTTTGCTAAACTGCATTTTCTCGGGTAGCTCTGCGTAGAGTTTATATAAACCTGAAGCAAAACCCTGATGACATCGCAAAAATCTTTCCGTGCCTTAATCATCTGATCTTTGGAAAGACAAGCGGTGGGCATGTCTCTCTTCCTTTCCCAAAAGTTTTATACCTAGAAGCCATTAACCTTTTAAATACTCCAACAGATCAGATACTACAGCTCTCAATAACAACTCTTTTCAACGAAGAAGTTTTAGGAGCTGCTTTCGGTCCAGGTTTACTGGTGGTAAGAGGAAAAAGGAAGAAAGAGATGAAGCCACGAACCAAGGACTAGCCTTGAATAAAAAGGTGGGAGTTCTCTCTGTCCCCAATAATAACTCACTTTACTTCTGTTCCCACATGAAAGAAC
>NW_004443959.1:22282499-22283880 GCF_000243295.1 Trichechus manatus latirostris | reverse complement strand
CTGGTGGGTTCAAACCATCGACCTTTCGGTTAGCAGCCAAGCCCTTTAACCACTGTGCCACCAGGTCAAATCAGGGTCAAGCAACGTCAAATCATACTAACACATTTATTCAACGATCATTTAATATACACTGCACTAGAAAACAAGAATAAGTAAAACTGTACCTTCTCTCAAGGAGCCTGCAGTCTAGTGGGGGAGAAGCCACATGGTGAAATTAACAAAAAACCAAGTTTCCAAGAATACTACTAATGAGGCACAAAATAACACGCTTTCAAGAACATTCTTAACCAGGGCACCCAAAGAAGATTCAAGAAATCATGTGGGCACTCACTGAACTTTCATATGATAATCACATATGATGATATACAAAGATTTATGAATTATATAGAGGAGAATTAATAAATACAAAGCTTTTTTTTCAACAGGGTACCAAAACCTCTAACAATAACAAAGGAAATGGGCAGAGGAAGAAGAAAGAAGAAGAAAAAAGCTGCCTTCTCTACATCTGAGTACCTTAAATTCAGAAGGAACCGCTAGTGCTGAGGACAGTCAGAGATAACATTCAAATATGGTTTCTGTATGTCACTGGCTCTTCTGTATTTATAACTTACCTATATCTTCCATGAGTTGCAGGAATGGCGTTGGGTTATATGGAATAACTCTAAGACTATGACTTAAATGGTATATGAAAGACAGAGAGAGAGGAAGGAAGAAAAAAATAAAGAGTATCAAAGAAGACAGAATCCCTGATCTGTGCAGCTTCCAGTAGCCATTTCTGCCTTCAATGCCCAGGTAACACTGATTGATCAATGAACAGCACACTAATATTAAACTCACACACCACCCGAGAATGCATTTCTCAACCAGACTGATGCTAAGTTCCTTAAACTCAGATGCCGTGTAGATTTACTTGGCTCCTAGAATCATGTCAGGAAAAAAAAGCATATTTTTTGGAAGCATTCCTTCTTCAGTTGAATTACTGAGTGGTTAAAGATATTCATTTCACTAACATACACATCTATTAGGAAAATAAATTTAAACTATACACACACACATACACACCTGAAGTCAGTGTGCCACAAACTGTCCTTGTAAGTTGGACAATATTCACAGATGCTTGAAGCAAGATACATGTTAAAAGCTGAAGTAGCTGAATGAACAAGGTTGGATACGGGGATAAGGATAAATGGAAAAAAGTAGACATGAAAAGAGAAATGGAAGATATGTGACGTAAGACGTGTAACAAGATCAATGTAAAGGAAGCATTATAGCTCTATTTTGCAAAATGTACATAATGCAAGAGAAAATGTGGATAACTTCTATTATTTGGGCATCCAGGAGCCAATATACTGCAGTCTCAGAGACAGGTTGCATACAATAC